>NW_023616229.1:0-55236 GCF_013339695.2 Rhipicephalus sanguineus
GTTTCAAACAGCTTCCGGCCTACAACAAATTTTCTTCATTTTTAGTGGACCAGTGGTGAGTAGTGTGAGTTACCCAATTTCTGCGCCACATACCCGTAAGATGACCATCTGCGTTACGCCAGCATCGGACACGAAAGACTCGGCTAAGAGCACCTTCGCGTTTAAATAAACAACCTTCGGAAAGCAGACACTGCTGTGTACAGCTCAACCATACCTCGCAGTCGCGCGCGACAAGGAAAGGTTAGAAGCGAATCGCGAAGTTGCCATTTTCTAAGGCACGCTGTTTTCGCGCAGAGGCCTGCTCTCACTCTCTTCGCAGCTGCCGGCGCTTGCGGCTTGTCGTCACACAGCCGATAGCATGCTGCTGGCCAATAGCAGACGTAACTCAGGATCATGGTGTGCTCAAGAGCAACGTTTGAATAATATGCGCTTTTTGCGACGTGGTGCCGCCGCGTGCCGGTGTCGTGCTCCATAGTCTGCTAACATTACACAGTAGACACACTGGCGCGCGCAGGAGTCGCGACGGGAGAGCGACCTCGTCTCACCACGCACGCTCAAGATCGCGCTGATGTAAATTCTTTCCCCCATGCCATTCCTCACTGTGTAGCTTCCAGCGCGCTCGTCCGGAAGAGGACGAGAGAAAGCGCTCAAAACGTGCCACGAATCTCTGTAACTCCCTTCGTTCTTTGCGGGTTAGAGAACTTCTTGCGGCAGTCGATTAGTGCGGCCATAAACTCCTGTTTGAGGTCATTTGATGATTACTTGGAAAAGTGGTTGAGGACCCCTTTAATGTCGCGCTTATCACATCCCATTTCATCGTGCGCTGCGCTGTCGTTAACATTTTAAGTTTCTTTGTTATCCTGGGAGTTTTCTCCCCATACGTTAGCAGCAGCAAAATGCTGTTGTTGTGCCTTTGGACGTTGCCTGCCATGATCTGGAAACGTCTGTCGTATGCTTTCCAGTACGTCCTTATTCGTCGGAGAATTTACTTTTCATGGGGTGGCTCTCATGTTAGTAATCGGCCAAGATACATGTCGTACTCTTGCAACTATCTAGGGCCTGCTTGCCAATCAATAATTCTTGTTTCATCGTCAGGCTATTCATATGAGCATTACCGAGTGAATAACATTCAAGCGATTGTGTCGCCTCGTCTTACCCCTTTCTTGGTCGTTCACTTTTTGCTTGTGTGGAGGAGCGGGCCACTTGTGGCGCTTTTGAAGGTGCCACCTAATATACTCACGCATGTCTCCAGTACTTGTTGACGAAACTGATAGTACCTCAGCTCAACACTGCTAGTATCTCAGCTTAGTTGAATGTCTTTTCGTAGTCTCTGAAAGCCCTCTAAATGATAAGGATCTAAATATGACAGCAAATCTTGTGTCAAAGGTCTAAGTTAGCTAAAAAATTAAGAGAGGTGTTGCAGCTGATTGTGCCATGGATGAGGAGAAACAATGCAAGAAATTTTGCCGTTCTTCCTTGCCTATATAGTTTAAACTACCGCCTAAAAAAGGTTGCTTATCGTTATTGTGTCCAAGCTGTAATTTCCGAGAGGAACAAGTTAGCCGCTTTATGCGCTAAGGTAGAACGGCCTGTGACGTTTAAAAAAGTTGTCCCGGAAGCTAAGTACAATGTTAGGCGTGCGCATAATTATGTATCTTGCATCTCAAATTATGTATACTCGATCCCCCTTTCCTGTAGTAGTGTCTCTCTAGGGCATACAGGATACTGTGCAAATGTTTCGACTCAGGAAACACTGGAAGTGATTGAAAGGGCATGCTGACTTACGTATGTCGGCGCATTGCAAGAAGTGAAGTGTGGGTACTCACCGCTCTATGGTAATACTTATATTTTGTTTAGACACAGAAATCAAGGGCACAAGAGCTTGTTGAGGCTCACGGCACTACGGTGAGTAGCTAAACAAATCACCACAATGCTAAAGAAAGAGCGTTACAGCGAAAGCACTAAATTAAAGAAGGCCCAGTCAGCCACACTAAGTCATTACAGATGTCACCGCCTATACTAAAGGTATGTTTTCGTTATGTCTTTAGAAGTTGTAAAGGTTTTAATTGTGTTATTGTACAAACGTTTCATTATCCCATCAGAATCACTCTGACTCAATTAGGCGATTTCTGCTTAACCAATGAAATATGCGGCACAATGCAGAAAAACAAAGCACTTCCACGGAGAAGATGTGGGATTGTAGAAATGTGGAAGAAACAGACGAACCTAATAGTGTACGACATTATTTACCTTGATGAACAAGGCTCCATCACACAGAGACTTTGTACGCCCCGATAGAATGTGTATTCGCTCGGCTTCCACGCATCCCAACAGGAACTCAGCCGCGCAGCTTGCCAGGAACAATGTGACCAGAGGCAGTAGCTCGGAAGCGTCGTTAGCCCCCAGCAAACGTCTGACAGAAACGATAGCGCATTGGAAGCTATGAAAACAACAGCATGCTTGTGACCTTATTTCTCTGTACATGCGAGAACATAATCGCAGTGCGAACGCATTGTTAGTCTTTCTGTGTTAGTATTGAGTTGTTCACGTGACTTCGAAATTCATAATTATGCCGCGAGCCCCCTGCTATGCTGAAGTGAGGGCTAAGCTGAGGGCGCAGAAAGTGAGAGATAAAGAAAGAGAGAGACAGAAAGAAAGATGTAAAGAAAGAAAAAAAATCTTGGCGAAAAAAATTCTCATATGGTAACAGGATTCGAACCGGCGTTCCTACGACCAGAAGGCGAGTGCTTTAACCACTCGGCTATCCAAGCACGCTGACAGGACGTAGAATAGCCTTGTGTAGCATCGTATAGTAAGGGGGTAGAAAAGGGAAGTGAGGGTAAGGAGGAGGGGAAAGAGTAAAGCATAGCTCATAAAGAATGAGAAAGAGATAGAGAGAAAGAAATGAAGGGAGAGAAAGAGAGAGAAAAATATAGAAAGAAACAGGAAGCAAGGGAGAAATCGAGAGAGAGTGAGACAAAGATAGGGAAGAAAGAGGAAGAAAGATATAGATGCAAAGAAATAAAAAAAAACGACAGAGAGAAATAAATAAATAAACAGAGACAGAAAGAACAGTGACAAGCGAGAAAAAGAACCAGAGGGAGAAAGCAAGACAAAGGTGAGGAGGAAGAAAGAATGCCGCCCATTTCTGTAGATAAATACAGAGAAAGAGTAAAATAGTTTGTCCAGCGAGCGGCGAAGAGCCCGTGATTCGCTGTGCCTAGTGCGAACTTCCCGCATTTTTTTGTTATTTAATTATTTGCATCCATCTCCAATTTTCGCTCATGGAAAACGCCTATTTTTGCTCACATGCAGCGACGCCGACACCAACGTCGACACCGAAATTTCTGCGAAACGAGCTCTTTAACGATGTCGCGTTAAAGGACTACGAGTAACGTCTGCCGTATGTCTCCCTTGGCTACGTTGTTTGTTTCATTGGGTTGTGTGCGACGAAGAACAACGAGCCCTCGATTCATTACCCTTCTTTCGTTTACCTCGCTATTTGTTTGACAAGACGCGCTAGACTCCTGGAGAGAGATCGAGAGAGACAAACAGGGAATTTCCGCTACATTAATTAGGAGTTTGCGTTTCAGTGCTTCGACATCAGTCAATACACCTGACACAAGCAATGATTTGACTGTAAATGATCACACAAACACCTCCTATTAGGGGTGTTGTAATTTACCCCGATATGAATATAACAGCTGCTGCCGTTCGGCAGCGACTGCCTCGTATTTTGTGTTTTAAGCTATTTTCTTCATGTACGCCTCTGCTTTCATTACTCGTTCGTTTGTAGGCGCCGTATCGCCTTCCTAAATGCAAGTCATAGCAGGCCTACTACATGGATGACGAGAATGTAACCACGTTATGTGCACAAAAAATGAGAACAAAGTCAGCGAAACTTGCTTCTAACCAGGCAACTTCGCCTGGCAGCAGTGAACTACTTCGCTAACGTATCCAGAAGCTCACTCAAGAATCGGTATCCTGGCAAGGAGGCTTGCGTAGTAGGCGAAGTTGACGACTATGCACGATAGAATGTCTCGCCAGAGAACACGCAGCACCCACAAGATGAAGCGTGCAGGCTTGACAAAGCCGTGATATCTGAAACGAAAGCAAAAAAAAAAAAAAAAAGGAAAAGAAAAAGAAACTACAAGGAGTTCTTCTATCCAATCTGTCGACGAGCAAATGTAACTCTCTGTGCTATACAGCTAATAGACAGCGCTTAAATAACCACGAGGGCAGCAAGTGTAGCATTTTAATAATTAAAAATATCTGCGTACTTCTCCTGAAGCCTCTTCAGGGCGTTCATTTGAAAGCGGCAGCGCATCTCTCTTCCAAGTACAGGGAGGTCCTCACGCACAATCTTCCTACAATAGGCAGCGTTCCATATATGCCTGAAAAGTGAAGTCAGATGATTATGAGGCAGAACATGCCTTTCGGAAAATAAGATGTGAAGTTCCGCTCGACGCTTTCAAAGCGATAGCAATTGTTTAGCGTTGCAGTCGAGCTTGCGGTGAAGTGTTCTATATGGAGGAAGGAGAAAGACTAGGAGGGAGTATCACGTAATTCCGCTAGTTCGGGAAGCCAACTTCCGCCGTCCATCCCTATCTTCGGAGCCCACGAGCGCGGTACGCTTTGGGGTGGGGTTACAGACCCGATTCCGCTTCTTCCATTTTATTAGGCCGTGAGTTATGGCGCTGCGGACGCATCTGGAAAACTCCACCGCATGGTGCCTATGTTTTGTATGACTTTAGCAGCAACTGTAATTTTCGCAACGTACGCCTCCCAAGAATAGTCGCGATGGTTTAGATTTTGTACGGTGTCGCGTGATGCAATGAAATTCATTTCCCATTATTATCAGCTGTAAACAACCCCTTGTGCTTTAAGGCAAATATTTCATTCGCCAGAAGTCATTCCACTTTTGAAACACATGCACTGGACGCCGTAACTTGCGCGGTTTAGCATAAGTAAAGCATTTTAAATAGTGTCCGTCAGTAGAAAATATTTTGTACATGACTTTTAACAACGGCGATCTTGCCTAGAGTTGCACTTCGCAAATGTCCCCAGGTCGCCGTTGCAGCGGCTCCCACACGACAGGCGTCATGTTGCCTGGGCGTCGGACTGGACATGGCATAGACGATGTGGCTATGGAAGCTTTCAACGCCGTAAAATACAGCAAAAAAAACGAGCTTACGGCACCGCAGTATGTTTACTTCTTCAGTACAATAGACTTGAAGGCAGAATTTGTTGCTTATTTTTAATGATCACCGTAAAATTGGGGACTTCAGAAGTCTCTGCTTATCCCATTAACGGGTTGCAAATCATTAAGCCTTTCAGGCCCAGTGATTCCAAATGGAATCATAAATTTTCTGGGACACTCAGGAAGCACCTGGTAAAGATAATGATTTGTTTGTTTTCAAGAGCTCATATTAAGGATCTGCTCTACATATTGCCACGCCCACTTCTTGTTTTGTTTTGATGTATTCGGGTTTGACCGGCAGGGACGGTTATCAACGCTCGACGCTGTCCGCGTAAGTAGTGTTCTAGAAGCGTCGCGATTGTAGTAGATCGGTTTGTTAAGATTGCACCCCGCACGCGAATGTTCCAGTTTTGTCTAGAGATAACGCCGCCACCAGCGATATTGCTGGAAAGTTCGATAGCGCCTGTATAAAAGCCGACGCGCTTGATCGCTTGTCAGTTGATCGACGGACGACGCCCTGTTCGCCGCTATCTTTGTACAGCGTGTATTGCTGTAGTTCTAGTTCTCATTTTCCGGCCACAAGTTCGGCCAAATAAACAGTTTCATCCTGCAAACGCTGACTGCTGTCTTCGTCGACGTCACGACCTACGTGACATCT
This sequence comes from Rhipicephalus sanguineus, assembly GCF_013339695.2. Lineage (NCBI taxonomy): Eukaryota > Metazoa > Arthropoda > Arachnida > Ixodida > Ixodidae > Rhipicephalus > Rhipicephalus sanguineus. The sequence goes on from NW_023616229.1 coordinate 5,859, forward strand.
GGTGGAGGTGCTGCTCTTCCATGATCCGGACGCCACCGCGGAAGCGCTGACCCAAGCCCAAGCCGCGAGGAGGACGACAGCAAGGAAAACCCGGATCGTCGAACAAGCCGCAGGCAGAAGGGACTGCAGCCAGAGCACGGGCTCCTTCCCGAACAAACCAGGCAGCCCAAGGTCCCAACACCCACCGCAGCGACGATGACCGACCCCGTGCAGCCTGCGCCGATCCTACTCCGGCAGCCCAAGGAGCCGCCAACCTTCCGCGGGTCGTCATTCGAAGACCCGGACACCTGGCTCGAGACTTTCGAAAGGGTCTCAAAATTTAACAACTGGGACTCCGAGGACAAGCTGCGGCACGTTTACTTTTACCTTGAAGACGCAGCAAGGACCTGGTTCGAGAACCGGGAGTCCACTCTTCGAACTTGGGACGCCTTTCGGAGCGCTTTCCTGCAGACGTTTGCAAGCGTCGTCAGAAAAGAAAGGGCCGCAGCCTTGCTGGAGACACGGGTGCAACTACCAAACGAAAGCGTGGCCATCTTCGCAGAGGAAATGACCCGACTGTTTCGCCACGCTGACGCTGCCATGCCCGAGGACAAGAAAGTCCGCTTCCTCATGCGAGGGGTAAGGCAAGAGCTCTTCGCTGGGCTGATACGGAACCCACCCTCGACGGTCCAAGAATTCGTCTCAGAGGCAACCACGATCGAGAAGACGCTGGAAATGCGTAACCGCCAATATAATCGCCGATTGATTCAAGGACAGCTCAGCTGTTCATGCCCTCGGCTCCGACGACCTGCGTGAAACGATCAGAGCGATCGTGCGGGAGGAGCTTCGCTAAGCTCTTACCTTCGGCGCAGCCTCAAGTGGACTTGATCGCAGATGTCGTTCGATCAGAAATCCAGCAGTCCCTGGGCAACCTTGAACCGCCACTGCCTCAGCCGCAAGCCATGAGCTATGCTGCTGCAGCCCGACGCAACGCCGCCCCTCCTCGCCCGCGTCAAGACGCCGCGCCGCCGCAGCAGTTCCGACGTCAGGCACCGCCGCCACCACCACCGACGCCATACCGCCCGCCGACAAGGACAACCATGCGCCCCTCGAAAGACCGACGTTTGGCGTGCCCCTGACAACCGACCGCTCTGCTATCATTGCGGGGAAGCCGGCCACACATACCGCCGCTGCCAGTACCGACAGATGGGGCTTCGAGGATTCGCCGTCAACGCGCCGCGCCCGCAGCCAGGCGAACGGCCTCGGGACATCGACGACTACCTCACCGGAACACACTGGCAAGAACGACGACCTTCCCGCTCGCCGTCGCCCGGCCGCTACATGTCTCCGCACCGCCGGCAGTACACTGGCCCAAACCGGGGCCGGTCACCTAGCCCGTATCCGGAAAACTAAGGGCAGCAACCGATGGAGGTGCGGTTGCTGTACGACAAACTACCGAAGATCCTCCGCCGCCGACGACGACGCCGCAACGAAATCTAAAGAACACGCCGCAAGACGAACGAAGCCCTGACGTACGAAACTTCACGGCCTGAGGAAGAACTGACGACGCAACGCCGAAGCAGCGGTGCAAACCGACGTAGCCGTGACCCGACGCCGCGACGTAACCGCAACGCAAGACGGCGGACTAGCGACCTCGACGTTCTGATCGACGGCCACAACGTCACCGCTCTCGTCGATACTGGAGCCGACTATTCCGTCATCAGTGGGCCGTTCGCAGCAATGTTGAAGAAAGTTAGGACTGCTTGGGAAGGCCCCGAGATCCGTACCGCTGGAGGCCATCTAATAACGCCGATTGGTGTCTGCACGGCGAGAGTCACTATCAACAACCGGACTTATCCTGCGAGCTTTGTAATCCTACAAAACTGCTCCAGGGATGTGATACTTGGAATGGACTTCCTAAGTGACCACGGCGCCGTCATCGACTTAAGAACCAAGTCGATAACCCTATCGTCGGAGAAAGCGACACCACCGGATACGAACCCATGTCAACATGCCCTGAACGTGCTCGAGGATCAAGTGACCATTCCTCCTAGATCCAGCATCATAATTCCCGTCGGCACCGAAACGGCTGAATGCATCGAAGGTGTCATCGAGAGCGATCAGGGTTTGCTGCTAGACCGTGACATTTGCGTCGCAAGAGGCATTGCTCGGCTGTATGAAGGAAAGGAAGCGTGATGCTAACGAATTTCAGCCAGGAATACAGACACCTGAGCAGGGGCACGACGATTGCATACATCGAAGAAATCTTGGCCGTCAGCGATGCGTTTGCCTTTTCAGATTCTGACGAAGCTACGACGACGATCCCTGAGCCACCCTTCGACGTAAACCCAAGTCTTCCCGCTCGCCAACAGCAACAGCTTCGACGCCTTCTGCAGGAATACAGGGACTGTTTCTCGTCGTCGTCGCGGGTCCGACAAACGCCCCTTGCTAAGCACCGCATCATAACAGAAGAAAATGCTCGACCACTCCGTCAGAGTCCCTACCGGGTTTCGACGCGGGAACGGGAGGCCGTTAAGAAACAAGTCGATGAAATGCTACGCGACGACATCATCCAGCCGTCCAACAGCCCGTGGGCGTCTCCCGTGGTGTTAGTGAAGAAGAAGGATGGGACCCTACGTTTCTGCGTCGATTATCGTCGCCTGAACAAAATCACAAAGAAGGACGTATACCCTCTCCCACGGATAGACGACACCCTGGATCGACTCCACAACGCGAATTACTTTTCGTCGATGGACCTCAAGACCGGCTACTGGCAAATTGAAGTCGACGAGAGAGACCGAGAAAAGACCGCCTTTATAACGCCGGACGGCCTGTTCGAGTTCAAGATCATGCCCTTCGGTCTTTGCTCGGCACCTGCGACTTTCCAACGAGTCATGGATACTGTATTAGCTGGCTTGAAGTGGCAGACTTGCCTTGTTTACTTGGACGACGTCGTTGTGTATTCCTCGAACTTCGACGAACACCTCCAGCGACTTCAATCCGTACTCAAGCGATCAAGAACTCCGGGCTCACCCTGAAGCCAGAAAAGTGCCGCTTCGCGTACGAGGAGCTCTTGTTTCTGGGTCACGTGATCAGCAAGACTGGAGTGCTCCCAGACCCGCAGAAAACAGCTGCCATCGCCGCTTTCCCGCCACCCACCGACAAGAAGGCCGTGCGCCGATTTCTCGGCTTGTGCGCCTATTACAGACGCTTTGTCAAAGACTTTTCACGGATCGCCGAGCCACTAACGCAGCTCACGAAGACCGACGTCGAATTCAGGTGGCAAACAGCGCAAGTCGAAGCATTTCATGAACTGAAACGACGCCTGCAGACACCTCCGATACTGGCGCATTTCGACGAATACGCCGATACGGAGATTCACACCGATGCAAGCAGCATAGGACTCGGCGCCGTCCTTGTGCAGCGGGCGGGCGGACTGGAAAGGGTTATCAGTTATGCTAGCCGGTCGCTGTCTAAAGCAGAGGTCAACTATTCCACAACAGAAAAGGAGTGCCTCGCCATCATCTGGGCTACGTCAAAGTTTCGCCCCTATCTCTACGGCAGGCCCTTCAAAGTTGTGAGCGACCATCACGCCTTGTGTTGGCTAGCTAACTTGAAGGACCCTTCAGGTCGCCTCGCACGGTGGAGCCTGAGACTTCAAGAATTTGACATTACTGTCGTGTACAAGTCCGGAAAGAAACATTCCGACGCCGACTGCTTGTCTCGTGCCCCCGTCGACCCACCAACGCCCGACGACCAGGATGATGACAGCTTCTTGGGAGCCATAAGTACCGAAGACTTCGCCGAACGACAGCGAGCGGACCCTGAACTGAAGGGTCTAGTGGAATACCTGGAGGGCAGGACCATCGTTGTCCCAAAAGTATTCAGGCGAGGATTGGCATCATTTTCTTTGAAAAACAACGTCCTCGTAAAGAAGAACTTCTCTCCTGCCCGAGCCAGCTACCTTATCGTTGTACCTTCGGGACTGCGACCAGAAATTTTGCATGCCCTGCACGACGACCCGACGGCTGGACACCTCGGACTTTCCCGAACGCTCGCCCGAGTACACGAAAAGTACTACTGGCCGCGCCTTGCCGCCGACGTCACTCGCTACGTAAGGACGTGCCGAGACTGTCAGCGACGGAAGACACCGCCCACAAGACCAGCAGGCTTCCTTCAGCCGATCGAGCCTCCTCGGCGACCATTCCAGCAGATCGGGATGGACCTCCTGGGGCCGTTCCCAACGTCGACTTGCGGAAATAAATGGATCGTCGTGGCTACCGACTACCTCACCCGCTACGCCGAAACAAAAGCCCTGCCTAAAGGCAGTGCCGCTGAGGTAGCCAAGTTCTTCGTTGAGAGCATCGTCCTTCCGACACGGCGCCCCAGAGGTTCTCATCACCGACAGAGGTACGGCGTTCACGGCTGACTCTAACTCAGGCGATCTTGGAATACAGCCACACAAGCCATCGCCGCACCACCGCGTACCACCCACAGACCAACGGCCTCACCGAGCGTCTCAATAAGACCATCGCCGACATGCTGGCCATGTACGTCGACGTCGAACACAAGACGTGGGACGCCATCCTCCCGTACGTGACCTTCGCGTACAACACGGCCGTACAGGAAACGACGCAGATGACGCCATACAAGTTGGTCTACGGACGGAGCCCGACAACGACGCTCGACGCCATGCTACCAAACGTGACCGACGAGGAAAACATCGACGTGACCACCTACCTACAGCGCGCCGAAGAAGCACGACAGCTCGCCCGCCTACGGATAAAGAACCAGCAGACGACTGACAGCCGCCGCTACAACCTTCGACGACGCCACATGGAATACCAACCCGGTGACCGTGTATGGGTATGGACGCCAATACGCCGACGAGGACTTAGTGAGAAGCTTCTTCGACGATACTTCGGACCGTACAGGGTACTTCGACGCCTCGGCGCACTCGACTATGAGGTTGCCCTCTGACGGCATTACGAACTCTCAGCAGGCGCCGTGCGCGACCTGAAGTCGTCCATGTCGTGCGCCTTAAACCGTTTTTTGCGCGTTAGCGAGCCTGGGGACTCTATTTTTTCCTTCGTTATTGTAATTTATTTGTGTATGCACTTGTTTTGTTTTGTTTTTTCTCTTCTATTCTTCATAAGCATCGGGACGATGCTTTTTCAGAGGGGGGCAATGCCACGCCCACTTCTTGTCTTGTTTTGATGTATTCGGGTTTGACCGGCAGGGACGGTTATCAACGCTCGACGCTGTCCGCGTAAGTAGTGTTCTAGAAGCGTCGCGATTGTAGTAGATCGGGTTGTTAAGATTGCGACCCCGCACGCGAATGTTCCAGTTTTGTCTAGAGATAACGCCGCCACCAGCGATATTGCTGGAAAGTTCGATAGCGCCTGTATAAAAGCCGACGCGCTGATCGCTTGTCAGTTGATCGACGGACGAACGCCCTGTTCGCCGCTATCATTGTACAGCGTGTATTGCTGTAGTTCTAGTTCTCATTTTCTGGCCACAAGTTCGGCCAATAAACAGTTTCATCCTGCAACGCCGACTGCTGTCTTCGTCGACGTCACGACTACGTGACAATATGGTGCCAACCTGGTACATACAACGAAGCGAGTCACGTGTGAGTGAGTGAGTGAATAAACGTTTATTTGGTCTAGCAAAATGCGATTAATCGCGCACCCAGCTATTTCCACGACGGGACCGACAGGTCAAGCCTGCCGGCCCGATCACGGGCGCGCTGGACGGCGAGGATTTGGTCCTTATAGACGGGTCTTCGTAGGAGCGCGTCCCACTCCTCCTTGGTGAACTTCGGGCCCAGCGACCCGCACTCCCAGAGCATGTGAGTTAAAGTAGCAGCCTCGTCACAGGCCTCGGAAGAACTATTCGGGTAAATTTCCGGATATATGCTATTAAGAGACGCCGGATTTGGGTAGGAGTTAGTTTGCAGGAGACGGCAAGGGTTTTGCGGTCACGTGTGAACAAAGAAATCACGGAAGCGGTCATGCTGTAGATGTAGATGTAGATCCTGAACTGCTGGCTCACGCCCACTCAGGGGGATTGGCCAAGAATCGGGTAGCTTAGAAAAAATTATTTAAAAACTAGTAATGAGAATAATTTTCTATTTTGTTTAACAAAAAGATTTTTTACAAGTTAATTTTGTGAGAATAATAATTAAAAAAAAGGCAATAAAAAAGGGTGCTGTTCGCGCATTTCGCTGAGGCGGCTTCTTTTTTTACCATGCAGAGATAGGATATTTATTTTAGTTTTGCGTCGGAAATTGGATTGTTGGCTATTGGGCATTATGCTATTCCATCTGAATTATTGTTTAAGTAATAACTTAAGTAAAGATAATGGAAATATTATGAAATTATTAAATTAATTTGGACAATAATTACTCTTCTTTGAAAAGTGTGGGCAAAGATTTTTTTCATTTTTTGGACTACTATGATCATGCATATCTGAATATTTAAAAACCGGTTCCTTACATTGAAAATAATTAAATTGAGACTGACAGGGTTAAATCTGGACGTGTGGCAGCTCTGCCGAAAAAGAAAAACAAAAGATCTCACTCAGGAACTCAAGGCGCTAACGGCGGCATGTCATTTTTTGTGCCCTTGCAGTGTAGATATAACTTCTATATTATTCAAAGCGTAACAGAGCTTCCAAGGGCCCCGAAAGTTTATCGACCAGATGGAGGCGAAAATGCTTCAGGCCCGTGTGCTTAGATTTAGGTGCAGATTAAAAACCCTATGTGGTCAAAACTTTCCGAGCCCTCCACTACGGCGTCCCTTATAATCATAGCCTGGTTTTGGGACGTTAAACATAGGTAATTATTACTAAGTTCATTGAACTAAAGCGGACATCAATAAAGATATACAGTTTCATACCTTAACACAGCTGCGCATACGAGTCTTCGTAATACGGAGTGCGTATCTTCATTTCTGTCGCTGTCGGCCTGAAAGATTTTGTTATAGCGGCATAAATTGCAATGTTGGGTTGATTTCTTATGCGAGAACATATATGGACACCAACACATATTACGGCAGAGGCATTTTTATTTCTTTTGAAGTGTTTACTCAGCGTGCACCTCAGTTCCCACTCTTATAACGGCAGGAATTCGGCAATGAATGATGGAGCATGGGACGCATTTGAAAGCATAGGCGTGCGCACAGGGGGGGCAGGGGAGGGCGGCCGCCTCCCCTATTCACCTAAGATGGGGGGCGCAATGTCAGCACCACACATTGGCATAATTGGGAGGGGGTGGCGCTGCGACTCGGGGGGGGGGGCGCAATGTCAGCGCCATCATCATCATCAGCAGCAGCAGCCTGTCTACGCCCAATGCAGGGCAAAGGCCTCTCCCATGTTCCACCAATCAGCACGGTCCTGTGCTTTCTGCTGCCACGTTATACCTACAAAACTTAATAATCTCATCTACCCACCTAATTTTCTGTCTCCCCATCATGCGTTTGCCATCTCTTGGAATCCAGTCAGTTACCCTTAACGACCACCGGTTATCCTGCCGACGTGCTACGTGCCCGGCCCATATCCATTCTTCTTGATTTCAACTAGGATGTCATTAATCCCCGTTTGTTGCCTGACCCACTCATACATTTACATAAATGGGAGGGGCGGGGCCCCTGCGACGAACCTTCACCCCCACCTGAAGGGGAACCCTGCGCATGCCTATGTTTGAAAGATTGCAACTGCGTATATAACTGGCAGGCAACTCAGTTATTGGGCTGATATTTAACCAAGACAATTTGCTGTTATAGAAGCGGAAACCCAGCCTGACCTTACATTATCCAGCACTAAAATTCAGTTAGCCCATATTGGCTCTGTTCCATTACTCGCCGTACAATGCAAAACAGACAGGTAACTGGACAGCGGCCATCTTAACCCTTTCAGACGCCACCTATGAACTGTCAGTAAATGCGTCAAATCGATACAAGTTTATTTCGAGGCATTCCATATTCTGTTGCAACAAAGTAATGTCATAATTCGTTAATTTATGTGTGTTATAGCAATAAAGTCTAATTCAATTTAAATATAAATCAATTGTAATGAAATATATAATTATTGTGAAGTCATTCATGCTCCGTTTTTGCAATAATAAAATGTAATCTTCAGCCAGAAATATAGTGCCAATTCGTTTTCGGGTATGTCCATTTGGAGGAAAGAGAAATTATACTTTTGACGTGCCTCGCGGGAAGGGGCACGTCGAACGACTCGTCGAACAGTGTAGTGCCTTCAGCAAACTGATTGCTTGCAACAGTACACTGCAAAATGAAGTTAAATGAAAGAAAGTTGATTACGCATGAGGTTCATTTTATACAAACCTCAATGTATATTGCTCTTTATTAGCCCCTAGTCGCTGCAAATGGCAAAAACAAGTGGTGTATACACAATTGTGTACATAGCGTGCCAGAGGGTTAAGTGTCATTTTATTTCTGACGTAGCCGGCAAAATAGATTCGTGAAGCCAGAGTAGGAGACAAGCACGACGCAGGCTACTTTGCTGTCCAAACAAGATGGCGGCCCAATTGAATGCTTAGATCTTGCCGGTGTGGTAGTCTACCCAGAAGTAGACGCTTTCCTATGCGCTTCATGTGAGCTATGTTCAGGTTTTTATAGATGCGAGAGCGAAATAAGTTAAAGAGTTAACAGTTCTGTTTATTTTTCTCAGCTTTCTTTTGTCGACGCAAGGTGGCGTCACGTCGTACAGATTTAGAAGGGTGGCGGCTTGGGCTAGTTGGTAGCTCATGACAATTGTTACAGCGCGAACTCAGGACAAGGACAAAAGGTACACCAAGACGAGCGCTCGTCTTGGTGTACCTTTTGTCCTTGTCGTGAGTTCGCGCTGTAGCAGTTGTCGCACAGACGTAACGCAGATGCGCTCCGTTAATGAAACGACCAGGTGCTCGGTGCTGTCTTTATAGCCTTGAGCTTAGACTGTCTACGATGCTGGCCAAAGTTGGAACACACTCAATAGTATCATTAAGTCAATAATATGACAACGATAGTCAACATTACCTGCCGTTTAAGATATGTAAGCCATTATTCAGTTTGCACTAGCCAACACAAGCCAGTGCTAACCAGGTAAGGTAGAATACGAGTAAGTATGGTAGGTCGTAACTCTACCGAGAATCGTTGATCACTTGTTACCGCATCGCCAGAGGAGGTATGCGCTCTGATATGAAAATGTTTTCTCCGTATTTTATACCGGCGTATTATTCGTGTCAATTTGAAGGAGAAAGAATACCTGCTTCCTCGAATGAACCACAACAGGAGTGTCCTGAAGACTCGAGTAAAGGAAGCTGCCAGATATTGTTGCGACCAGGATGGCATTCGACGCCGTCCACCAGAACTGGCTGTATGTAACATAGGGAGAGCTCTGAAAAGAGATCGTTATTAATTTCAAAACCAAAATTTGCAGTGTTTCGAGGGGTCGCAAGAAAACCCTAGGCAGCGTTATCGAGGTTTCTGTTGTATACCGATTATGGCTCAGTGAGTGAGTGAGTGAGTGAGTGAGTGAGTGAGTGAGTGAGTGAGTGAGTGAGTGAGTGAGTGAGTGAGTGAGTGAGTGAGTGAGTGAGTGAGTGAGTGAGTGAGTGAGTGAGTGAGTGAGTGAGTGAGCAGGCGAGAGTGCCAGCTGATAAACTCAGACCGACTGCGTCACGAGTTATTCCAATAAAGGCCATCAACGAGAAGTGCAAGCGAATGTACTATGACAGCGGGACGAATTGTCCCTTTATTTTTGCACAGTATCTGTTGCAAAAATGATTGTCTTTTAAGCGCTCACGTGCTGCGCACCAGCGACGGAGTCTAGATTAAAAACTAGGCTCCATCGATAAAAAAAAAGTCGCAGTTTCGCCACAACGGCGAAGCAATGAATGCGGTAGCAACCAATTGGAATCTAACTCGAAGAACGGAAAGCAGCTCGAAATTGGCAGCGCGTCGCTCGAGCCCAAAGGACGCATGAAAAGAACGCACACAGGACGAGCGCGAACTATCATGCGTCACAGCTCGATACTTGAAGCGCACTGCTAAAACATAAAGTAGGACGGACGAAACGAACGAACACGTAAACACAGGACGAGCGCGAACTCAATGTCACGGTTGTTTCTTATTTCTGTTTGAACAGCGCGCTCCTTTCGCAAACGCGGGCGCTGCAGCGAGCGAAAGATCTTCGTTGCGCTCCTCGCGCCATCTCGCTGGCAATGAAGAAACGCTTATAAGCGCCTGCCGTCTCTGAGTCCGGCCAGCGGTAAAGGGTGTGTATATAACGCTCGCCGTTAGCTCCGTAGAGGATCGGCGTTTCGTGGCGTAGTGGCTAGCGCCACGGGCTCCGGAGCGAGAGGTCCCTGGTACGATTCCGCGCTTCGGAAGCATTTTTCTAAATTATTTTTCTTTGGGACTTTCATATATATATATACATACTTATACGTATATGGTGAATGACGGCGACAGGGACGGACAAAAATCAGCCGAGGCTGTCCATATATTTGTTATCGCAATAAAATATAACGCCTATTAACGAGTTCCACAAGACCACTGGAGGTCCCAAACACCTTTAAAGAAGACAAATTCTTGCATATAAGCCTTGGTATCTGAACAGTATATAGCGGCCCCATAGTTACCTCTCGAAACTATTGTAGGGAACTCTTCCATAAGCTTTGGAAGCAGCCACAGGTCTTATGAACGCTGACACTTACTTGAGACACGATGATCAAGTCCGTTAAAACTGCCACGAAGTGAAGAAAGTGGCATCCCGATAGAAGAAGAGGTGCGCCTAACTGGCGCCATCTACCCCAAACTGAGGAAATCACCGAGGCAATCTGGAATGAAGAAGCGAGGAGGGGTTACGGGAGAACGTGGGGAGAATTTCAGCGAATGTAGTCACTCACAGAGGCCCCTGAAACATAAATGATGAATTGTTCCTTCACGGTGTTCTGATGTGACGCCTGCCTAGGTCGGCATTCTAGGGCGCACACACACGCACGCACACGCACGCACGCACACACACACACACACACACACACACGCACACACACACACACACACACAACATGAAACAACCTGTCAGACTCGGACCGACAGAGATGACTTTCCGAGCACCTACCTGCTCCTAGTATTATGTGAAGGTGATCGATTTCCATTCGCAAATGGCAACCGAACATATGCAACAGCAAAACGTGAATATATTGTAAAATCAACAAAAACGATACGGGAAAATTGCTTGGGTAAAGGCGGTTCTGACTCAGCACTTAACTTATGCGAATAAATTTGCTGTTCGGTATAACAAATGAGCATCCGCCACTCAACTCCGACAACAAGAAAATACAAGGTTGCCACATCGAGAATGAGCTGCCTTGATTCCTTGGTGGCTATGCTGGTAGGCCACTCAGCACGGGGTCGTAGGAGTGAATCTTAGCTTCGACTGCCACAGTCAGCTAGAGGGTACACTCAATGCTGCTAGTGTTTACACCGTGCACGACATAAAGAACTCAAGGAGGTGAGAATGACTTCACAGTGCGTACATACTGTGTACCTCATAATCAATCATTTCCTGGTCACGGCACGTCCTGGTAAAGCCCCCATGTGTCCTTATTTTAATTAAAACCCACATTTGAACGCTTGTAGGTGACAGCAGGGCAGTCGCCAACATGGAATTGCGATAAAACTTACCAGAACCACGAAGAACCCTCCTAGAAGCGTGAAATCAATAAAATGTAGGATGGACATAGGACTTTGTGTCTGCACCCTTGGTGAAATAATCCATGCTTGCCAGGCACACGCTGATGACGTTGCTAGGTTGCAGGCCTGTGATGTAATCGGCGAGTTTGTTGATGAATCTCATATATGATGAGTTCGTCGAAAACAGCTCCGCAATGTTTTACCCTCGCAGTTGCGAGGGATGTAACTAAAGGGCCCCTAAACCACTCCGAGTTCAAAGACGAGAGAATGATTTCTTTCTCGCCCTCACTACCCTTCCTACATGCGCTATCTCCTCCTCGCCACTTATTTCTTCATAAAACACGTGCACAATATCAGCGCCAAGCGTTAAGCCTATATGGTATTTCGCGCATTTCGGCTACACGCTGTTATATCCGCTTGCGAAGTCGAAAACGCACAAAACGAAATGAAATCAATTATTCGCGCACGATAGCCATTCGAGACAAGGCAGAATGGGCGTGCGACTGCATGGCAGAACAGGGTAGCAGACAATTCACAACTGATATCCCTGGTATGTGGACTAATCGAGAGCTTATTTCCTCATGACGCCACACGAACAGGCTGCTGTCGTCACTAATTGTGCCGAAAACACGTGAAACACAAGGAAAAAATAACACGCTCGGTATTTATATATTCAGGGGTCGTTTCAAGGCAATTTAGGGAAAAGAATCTGCGTACTTTTGCTGTGTATACGCATCTGTGTAAGGAATCGGTGTACGCATCTGTGTACAATCGGTGTGCACATCTTTGTAAAGAAGGTGTGTAATTTTGCTGGCGAAGTACATGAAAGGCGTACAAAGTTTCCCACAAGTTTCGCAAAGTAGGGGCCAGGTATGGTGTTAATGTGCTGTTCTATGCTCCTAATAAAGTGGGCAAGGTGGGAGCCGCAGTTGAAAGGAAGATAGAGGAGTCGGGAAGAAGCACATGCTGCCTAATAAAACATGTTAACAAGCTTGTTCCGTGTGAAATCGCTGTTGTGTACCAGATACTTTTGTCGTGCTGCCGTTCATACATAGGGCAAACAGGCCGGTGCATTAATGTGAGGCTTCTTGAGCACAAGAATTCATTACAAAAGAAATCAACTAACTTGGCCAAGCACTGTTTTGAGTTTCAGTGTATGCCGTTCTTTGTTGACACAAAAATCTTGTTTGTACATAATGACAGCTACACAAGAGAAGTGGCTGAGGCATTACACATACCAAGGAAAGCATGTGATTGCGATAGCCAACCTTCCCTGGCGTTATCACCGAAGGAAATGGGCCTGGTAAACAGGGGTGACTAGCGAGCTAACACGCGGCTGTACCTTACGGTTTGACAAGTGAATCATCTTTGACAATGGTCATGCGCGCTCGCCTTGAAAAAGTACGTGTCGATTTTCATTAAGCCAGTTGCAAGTGCAGCGTCGTGTGTGTTTCTTTCCTTCGTCTTGAGTTTTAAAAAGCGCTGTTTTATATTTTCACCATGGAACCTCACCAACTCTCCGAATTTGCGTGTCTTCTTCGAAATAAAAATGTTCGAACAGCAACGTTATTTTTTAATGTAATGGGGCTCTTTACTTATCGAATGTTTTTAAGCAATAAATGCACAGTGGAACTTTGTATCTGCTGCATTGATAGCTACTGCGCATTTATGCCGAGCACACGCGAAGGCAACCTGCGACAGGTATACATCAGCGAACGTGATTTCGTGACTACAGTGATTAGCTGCACCTAAATCGGACTGCGATTGACGCCGCTTGTGCAAATAAAACCTCCGCTAATATAAAAATGGAAATACTGCGTACGCGCTACAGTTCCGTTGTGATATCTGCCCTATTAGGGCTAAAGCCATCAGCCAAATCAAGCCCGAAAATGGTTCGTTGAAGAAAACTGAATAAGGGCAGCAAAAATATCTTTCTGTGTTCCAAGTGAACCACTACGTTCTAATAGACATCATGTAGCGCGAAAAGGACACAACGGACACACATAACCACAAACCACAGGCGCTACTAACAACTTTAATAGAAATTGAAGGTACACAGAATATATATGCGTTCCAAATGCGCAAGCGCAAACGTGACATCCGGCAGGCTAGAGTGGGCGCTAGACAGAATACACAACAGTACACCTGAAAAACGCATGTTCCGCGGCAAACAAGACAACAGACCTCTCAATAACGCAATCACTACCACTTTCCTTGATAGAAAACGCTTCTAAGAGTTCTCGTGCCGTTCTATCTCTACTTCTACCCAGCAAGCGCCAACTAGCCCAAAAACAAGTCCTTCTGCAGGTCACTAGGTTCTGTTTAGCAAACGGGCAAAATAGGAAACTTGACAGGCATGTCGAAGCGATGTTTTTAAGGCGCTCATTTAGGCCACTGCAGGGGATAGCGAGCAATATCAAGGCACGTGCAAAATCCACTTTGCTGTCCGCGTCACATGTCGTAGCGAAGTAAAAACTTAAAATAGCCTTCTTCTATACCTCGGTAGATGGTACCACCAGTAAACATGGCGCAAATTTGGACCATTTTTTTATAGTGGGTGTTTGAAACGCAGTGAAAAAGTGGTGCACATTTGTACCACTGTCCTACAAAGCGCTAATGCACGGTGGATCTGCTCGACGTGGCTCATTGAGGCTTCCGTTCGCTGCACGCCACATCAAATGTTTTACCTTTACCATATTCATACTGGCACGCCAACCGAGCGAGAAAACCGAGCGCGGTCCAACTTGCGATATCGCTGAGCGAGTGACAAGAGTGAGCGGAGGCAAGCGCTATGAACACAAGTCAACCACTTCCCGCGCTTGGCCCGATTTAAAATGCACAAAATAAAAAATAAAGAAGACTAATACACACAAAAAAAAATTGTTCTTCACACTTCAAATTTCTATATCTGTAAAAACTCGTGAAATACAATAAATGCGAACATCCCCATCAACCTCACTTCGTTCAACCAGATCTTAGGATGCCCGGCAACCGCTACGAGCGCGCATGTTCTTTGAAACCGAAACTTGAGCTCAGTTTCCAGGGCCTGGTATAACTATATGTCCAAGTTTGCAGTTCACGCTTCTCTGATAAAGGAAGACGCAGGCCCGCCTATATTTCTTTCATAAGATCTTCTATATGAATCCTGATCTCAGGTGCACATTATCCTCGCACCTACTTACGTTTCATCTTGCGTCGACCATAGCTTCAATGTTCATGTGCCGTTCTGCCAGACCAACATGTACTTCCACTCCTACATTCCGAGGACTTCATGTTATTAGAATCACTTCCCTGCCTCCACCGCCAGCAACCCTGATCATGCGTCATTCAAGACTGCCATTTTAAACTTGTAACACCACTCCTCTCTGTGACGCCGCAAATGAGATTCAGAGTATCTAAATAAATAAAAATGAATAAAGAAATTCTAAAGTCGATAATGACGTTACGGTTATTATCTTGCTGTTTAGTGACTTACAGCAGGTTTGGACCTTATTACCACAGTGTTGTCTTCTCTAGAACGTTAATCACACGTGCATTTAAAAAAAAATGAATCCACGTACCGCATAAGCCGCATCAATAATTGTTACAGTCGGAGTCCTTCTTCTTTTCGGTGCATTTGCATCAGTAATTCCCATACAGCTTATCAGTGCTCCCAGTAAGGCAGTCAATTTCAATACCGTAGAAACCAGATGAGGCAATACTTGTGGCTGTAACAAATTTGACAGGAAAGTCAGTCAGTGGACTGATGTCGAATGCAGACATTGTTGCATTTTTAGTAGGGCTGTCCGAATATTCGAAATTTCGACTACGAATCGAATACATTCCGTTTCCCCCGATATCTGTGACACAAAAGCGCTATATAAAAGCGCTAACATCTCCTAGAAACCGTATAATAATAAAATAACTTCCCTTATTCGAAACATGTTCGGTTCGGAAAATGCACATCCGGATTTTCCCGAATATTCAGCCATGTCAGAATATACGGTTAAATAGGCGAATGTTCGGGCCAATCGACAGATTGGGACAAGCAACGACTTACTGTGCTAAGGATTCACATTTTTACAGTAAGAATCCCTAATTTGCACCGGTTTTCAGCGAACATTACGTTGCATTTTTTCCACGTCAATTGGGCAATACTTTCCCAATTTAGATGTGTTAGGTACACCGCATAGAGAGTGTTTACTTTGTCAACATGTCAAGGAGTTAACTTTTCTGCATGAAAGCTACCTTCAATATGCTGCAGCCTAATCAAATGCAGTTTCGTTAAATTACCTTTAAAAAGTAGTAAAAGCTATTCTGACTTTCTGTCTTGCAACTCCTTAACGATATCACCCCATGCAATAATCGATTCGATGGAAGTGTAATGAAGAAGATCAGCGCCGTTCCGAAAGGCAGAGGGTACCACTCTCGGGCAGAAAAAAGACGACGTTCAGGTTGGTGCACCTGAAGAAATTGTACTAAGCTTCGGAGCCTCGGGGTTGGGATACTGCCATAGGGATGCCTTCGATGCCGTGTGTGATTTTATGCAAACCACTAAACGTGTACCATTTTAATCTTACCTTTCAGAAATACTCGTTATTAAAATGTCGGTAAATCTATCTAATCTCATCAAAATTGTTTCGATCAGGTTAATACGGCTGTCTCGAATACGAGCTCAATAGCATAACTTTTGAAGTCTTAATTTGATGCATTACTTATCATTGCTATTTCTTTCCTTCTTTCTTTTCTTTTTTTAACCCTTTAACATTCTTCGAATAACATGTTAAGTTTCGACTACGCATTCTTGGCCCATCCCCCAGAGTGGGCACATGCCATAGAACAGAAGGATAAACAAACAAACAAACAAGCATCGGAACATTCGCGTCTGCTCGGCTGTTGCTCCTTGGGCTGCCGTGACGGTTCTTGCTGTTTATTAAAGAGCTGCTGCGCCGAAACGCCCTATTTTAGAAGGTTTTTTTTTGCCTTATTCGTGTTCCATTCGTATTCGAAAAGTTCAATATATGCACACTCCTAATTTTTAGCATTTTTGATCGGTTTATGTGGCGTCGTATTTCGCTGCTCATTCTTTGATATCTATTCTTCATATTGCTGTTATTATAACAACGTACTTGTTACTCTGTGAGCTCTCCTTTCTTTATGCTTGGTTTGTTTACCTCCTGAGCTTTTCTATGTTAAATAATTTTACCTTTCTTCATGTTTATGTCCGTCCGTCCGCAATATCACGTTATACGTCGCTATGCCTTGTTACAGACTGCAGGCTGAACCGGAGTGATTAATATTCCTAGAGTGATGAAATCTTGGGCCCATGGCCAAAAAAAATTCTCGAAACATTGCTGCGCGCACAGGAGTGCAATTTTTGGAGGAATCAGAAATATCACAAACATACTAAATCTGATAAAATTATGTTCGCGTTATTGTTAACCGGTATCCTTGGATACAATATTTTTGTATTTTTCGTTTTAGCAGAGAATTCTTTGTGAAAACCTTATTGTTGCTGTTACACTGCGGCATTTAAGAGACAATTCCCAAGTGACATGATCGGCTATGGCAACTATTTATTGAACTGTTATGTTGCGTGCGGACATTTCAATTATGTGAATACTTGTGTTTTGTCAACTTTTGTACTGAGTGGACATAATATTCTATTGAAGAACTTGGACTGAGTATGCGAGTGCTGTATTATGTGCCTTTGTATGGCCTTCTCTTTATGTTCTACTTCGCGACGACAACCATTGTGCAAGAGAAGAGTAGTAGCCGGCGCCACGCATTGGCACCAAGCTCTCCGTATATACATTTAATTAAAAAAAATTACACCATCTCTCGCTAAATGGGACCATGAAGCGATGCGAAGCCGGAGCACTTGCACGATCGCGTTCCGTTGGCGTTCGCTGGGCGTGGTACCGACCTCGCGTCGTGGAACGCGAAGAGGAACGCTATGCGCGTCGTGTCTTCCCTCTAACCTTGCCGTTAATTCTCACAAGGCAAGCGGGAAACACGGTCGTCAGGCGCACGAGGGGGGGAGCGTAGGAGAGGAGAGAGAGGGGGAGGGGACACGCATGCGCTGGCGCTCACCGCGGCGTTGCGCAGGAGAGGGGCACACCATCTCCCGCTAAAGGGAGCCATGAGGCGATGCGAAGCAGCGTTTCGGCATGTCGAGCCCGCGTTTCAGAGGGGGAGGGGAGAGAGGGAAAGAGGGAGAGAAGAAGTGGAGAGGGGGAGTGGGTAGGAGGTGTGTGGAGAGGAGGTATGTGGAGAGGGTGTTCGCATGCGCAGTAAGGGTGGTCACGCCGCACACCATCACAACCAGCGGTTTGAGCTCCGCTATAAGATACTTCGCACTAAAAGTAGAACCAAGCTCGCGGCCCCAACCAAAACGGAAGCGCCCAGAAGCGCTACTGACCCAGCGAACCAGCGAACGACGAGAATAGCGTCCCCCCTTTTCGGACAACGATTGCAGTGTTGTTAACTCCTCTGCATTCGTTAACATACCTACGCTATGCCTGTTATTATGGCGAGCACAGCCCGCACACCCGCGAAGCGCAGTACATATGTATAGAGAAATAGTAATCTTTAATGAAAATCCCGGAGTTGTAAGCCTGGTTTGCCGCCTGGCTTGCTACTCCGGGTGTCTGGTGATGACTATGGTATATACAACCTCCTCGGCCCGTGGCAAGGCAGCGGTTGTGCAATGCGCAACACAAAAGCGCTGTTGGTGTTCTTGAGGAACGCTCGACTTCACCAAATTTTGTGAGTGAATCTTTTGTGTATATATGTGCGTATGTGACTGTACGTACCGTTTGTGTGCAGTACATATAGGGCTCGGCAGTATCGAGGATTCATGTATCTTTGGTACTACCTTAGATTCGCTTTGGGGTATCTTGAATCTGTATGATACCTTTGGCAGGTGGGATATAAAGTATTTGCATATCCAATGCATCCCTCTTTCCCAAGGTCAGAAACCTTCTCTCGTTGGGGGAGAGCGGTGAAGGCGTATACATTCCCTGTGCTAAGGAAATCGTTCGCTGCCTTGACAAAGACAAGTCTGCTTGTCGAAAGGCTGGCTCCAGCGACAATCCGTGTTCAAGGATTTTTCATCTCTTCCATGCTCCATCTTCCCGTGAACTTCTACCTGATTAGCAGCGAAGCTCTTGTAGCTCGCCGTAGTTTGTGCGGTTGGTTGGTTGGTTGAAAAACTTTATTTTTTTTTGAAAAACTTGTCCCCAGAAAAACATCACCACGAACCGACACGCACTCTCTTCGTCCTCTTCTTCATCGTCGTCGTCTTCATCTTGTGCTTCGATCCCAAAAAAAAGCGCCGCTTTCACCGACGCGGGATAAAATAACTATGATGGGCGAGACGACGAGTACAGAGAGAGAGAAAGAGAGAAAGAAAGAATGAATGTAGGGAAAGAGAGAAAATTTAGAGGGATACATTTCTTCGCGAAGCGAGATTGGAACCCGCGTACGCGACATCCGAAAGCGAGCGGCTAGCAGAGCCCAGCATATCTTTGTCTTGTACAGTATCGCGAGGAGGTGGGAAAGGGAAGTGAGGGAGAGGAAGACAGATGTGCAAGGGTTATGAGGAGGGAAAGGAGGAGAGGAGAGAAGAGAGTAAAGTACATACCATAGAAAGAAAGAGAAAAACAGAGAATACGAAAGGCAGAAAGAAATTGAAGATAGAGAGAAAAGGAGACAATGATATATATAGAGAGAGAAAGAGATAAAAAGAGGAAGCGAGAAAAACAGAGATAGAGAGAAAGAAATGGAAGATAGAGAAAGAAAGGTAGAACGACCGAGAAAGAGAAAGTAATAGAAAGAGAGAGAGAAAGAAGCAGGGAGGTGAGGGTGAGGGGAATGCCACCAACTCCGCTCCTACATCAGTCATCGCACCACAAGTGCGGAGCTGCACTTCTTTTCGCATTGCCACGAGTGCATGAAATTTTCGTGGCAATATGCAAGTGTGCAAGTAAAAGCACATTTCAGAACTTCATGCAGCATTGAGCACTACGACAATGCCAATGGTAAAGACGTACACTAAATGAAGCTAATTACAAGGTTGGGTATGGGTAAATGTAATTCCGGATTTTATTACGGTTTCAAAGGGGTTCCATGACTTTATATCACATGGTTACGGTGCGCGAACCAAAAGGCAAAGAAACATCAGACATGCTGAAGGGGTCGGAGCGCTGGAAGACACGGACAAGAGGGACAAACTGGTCGAGCGTTCGTCTCGTGTATTTCTCTTGCCCGCGTCTTCCAGCGCTCTGAGCCCTTCAAATGCATATAATTCATTCCTTTTAATTTTTCATTTATGTCACAATTACTATTTTGCAGTTAAAACATACATGTTCCCTATACATTCCTAATCTTCATTGCCTGTTGGTTTCGTTAGGTTGTGTCTAAGAAGAGGAGGAGGAGGAATAAACGTTTATTGCACGAAACGGTGTCGCGGTGCTAGTCCCGCGTCTACCCTAGGTGGGAGGTCTCCTCAGTCCAGGAACCCTCTGACCTTCGCTGCCTCTTTGGCCCTGGCGACGAGACGTCGTCGTTGGTCCAGGTCCTCTGAGGCGAGCTTGGCCTCCTACGTTTCGAGAAGGTCCTCGTTTTCTTGAGCGGCGTTACTGGCATTCGGCGAAGGGTCTTGTTCCAGCCAACTTGATTCTTTAAATAGTTTACGGGGGCTTATTGGTCAGATTCGAGCCTGTAATAACATCACGTGCTACGTGACGCCAGCAGGCAACAAAATAGGGTTCCACACTCTCCGTCATGGCTGCGAGCGGCGCTGGCTAAAACTCCCGACTTTACTCATAGCATAAATACACAATAAAGCGGACGGGAAAGCGACCAGCGCTGTAGCTCAATCGGTGCAGCATCGGATGCAGTATCCGAAGGTTGCATGTTCGGTCCGTACCTGCGGCAAGTTGACTTTAAAGGGACACTAAAGGGACACTAAAGAGAAACAATGAATCGGTTTAGATCGATAAATTGTGCTCTGAGAACTCGAACGTCGTTAATTTCGCCATCATAGGTTTATTATTAGAGGAGACAATCAAGTTCAAAGTTTCATTTTTAAATTTCGCGCCGAAACCTCCCCGCGTGACTTCACGGATTTCAAAGTGTATTTATCATATTCTGGCGCCATTGGCTTAACAAAATTACCCCAGACTTGGTATGTTAAGTCTATGGCCCCATTAGAGGACAACGTACTTCATTTTTACCGATTAGGGACTACGCAGTCCTTAGTAGGTGCCGTCAAAACATGTGACGTCACGGCGAATGGGAATGGTGCGGAAACCTCAAGGTGGCGCCGCCACCCACATTTCGTTTTTGCGCGTTCTCTCGCTTACTAGGCGTCTTCTCGCCGCAAGCGTGGAGTTTTTCGTATCGTGAAAGAGTACTTTACGAATACGAGAAAAATCGTCTTGCTCTTTAGTGTCCCTTTAATTCCTTCCCATTTATGTCATAATTACTACGTTGCAGTTAAAACATACAAGTCATGGCTCCTATACCTTCCTTAGCTTCATTGGTTGTTGGTTTTACTAGGTTGTGTCTAAGAAATGAAACAGCAACACCCCCCCCCCCCCCTTCTTTGTTGTCCGCCCAAAAAAACCGTAGTTTTCGACAGCCTGCTCGCCCTTGTTAGCACGTACATTCTCGTTATAAGTTTGAAAAAGGCCGTTTACCTTCATGAGAAGATCCATAGATTCGACGTACAGTGGCGCCGGGGTCGAGTAAGCCTAGTCGTTCAGCTGCAGTAACACCAGTGTCGAACGGCTACAGTGGGTTCGATGACAGCTGTGGTGTCTGCGTTACCTGTGCACGCAGAATTCGACGATGCGCTTTTTCCTCATCGATATTGAAACAAAAAAGAAAATAAAAAACGCGTCGCTGCATTTAGCGCTAGGGGAGAGACCTTAAAGTAGACTAGGCATGTGGCGTAGAAAAGGTTCATCTGCGCACAGACGCGCCCGCACTAAATAGGTTACTTCCTAGTTCGGATTCTCACTTAACGCGTGCATGTTTCTGAGAGCACCATAGCATCGTCATTGTGACGTCACTTCCGTACACTTAGCTGTGGTTTGCCATTCACGGAAGCTGCCTGAGTTTTCTGCTCTTGCGCTCCCATTACATCAGGAATTCTTTGTATTTAACCGGGTTGCTAACTTGCGTTCCTTCACAAACACGCAGCACATTGATTTCCTTTCTTCGTCTTTGTTTACTGTAATCTGCTTCAGTGTAGCACAGCTGTGTGTTCTATTGTAGAAATGTTAGCCGGTCTATGTCTATTTGGTCAGTTACATTGATCCCATGCGTTTTCATATATTTATTTACTTATTTGAATAATTTATCTATTTATTTATAGATACTGCGATCTGGCACCAGAAGACAGCAGGGTGGGTATACATATAGACGTAGAAGCATGTAAGCGCATGCAAATTCATAACAACTGCAGGCGTTCTTCAGGCATTGGTAAGTGTTAAGTAATTCTCGAAACACTGATAGAAAATACATACAAATATATAAAAACAAAAGCCCATATTGTGTGCCGGCCTTTTATAAACAGTGCTATGGAGTTGCGGTTAACAATCTCGGCAGTAAGGTTATTCCAGTGCTGGGAAAAAATTATTCCCCAGAACAAATTATTGTGCTGGGGAAAAAAGAATAATTACAGCAGTTATTCCCTGCAATCAAGTGGGCTATATTAGGAGCATAATTTGTTTATGATGGCGACATTTTTAAACTATTTCTTCTTCGATACTTCGGTGGCTCAATCGGTACCCAGTGGTACCGATTGAACCCAGTGCCGTACATGATTATTGGACCAGTGTGGCACTGGGTACTGGGACGTTGGCACGCCGCACGAGGCACGCTGGACGCTGGCGCGCTGCACACTGGGACAGCCGTTACGGGCCGAAATCGGGCTTGTAAAGGGTTTTTAAAAACTGTGGTCATGCCCAGATCGTAATTAGGGCTAAAACGCGAGCACTGCGACAAAGAAAAATACCTAAAAAACAAAAAAAAAACAGAGCGAATGCGAGTCAAACCCACCACCTCGACGCACCATGCATCCCGAATCTGACACGTTACCGCTACGCCACACCTAGATGACGGGAGTTTGTCTCTTTTTTTTTTCATCTTATGACAACTTCCGGTAGCCAGTATCTTCATTTTTCTCGTTTAGAAACACAGCTTTCATTCCCTTCGTGCTCGCGAGAACCTAAAAGAAGATAGTTAATTTGTTTGTTATGTGCTGCCTAGGACCAGAACGTCTATCTGGCACGTTTTGCCGCAGATAATATTAGCGTAACCGTAGATGTGTTGCGGCGATCGCACTGACTCGCTAAGCAGTTAGTCATACCTATCCAGAAAACAATGTTTATCTGAACTGCACACTGAACACTTTAGTTTTCGTCACCCGTTTGAGCATATTTACCGTCCTCTTTGTTTACGTTCCGCGTAATATACAGCCGCAGTAGTTCACCATAGCCGAACCAAGCGTTAGGCTTAGAGCTGTACTCCGCGCGCCACGATCGCTGTGAAGAACGTGGATATTCAATTACGAAGAATCTAATAACCGTTCAAGTGTAGTTTCGATCATACTTGACTTAAGCGAGGCCATATTTGCACCTTCGATTACACAAATCAGAAGCTAAACACGCCGAGATTGAGCGTTTCATGGCTCACTCTTGCCGGTGACGTGCGGCCATGGTGCGGCTTTCAGCGGTTCGAGCCCACATGGAAATACTGACCGGTAGGGTAGGTTGGTGTTATTATCAGACTAATACTAATGTCATATTATGTTGCGAATGATAAGGTATTTCGATGCAATGATGTGAACTACATTCACGACACTCGATCGCACACTTCAGCGAAAGCGCGCGCGCTCGACTGATTGCTTTAGCGTATACGTACGTCCGTCTTTTAACTAAAGCTAAAGCTAGATATGTGTAGCACACAGAATAGAATATTATTTTGAAAATATTCGATAATCGACTTCTCGCGACCCAAACCAAATTTTATACGAATTCCACCCAGCGCGCCCAGTTTTTTCCAATGTGCTGCCAATGTTCCCAGTGCGCGGGCGGACACTGTACAGCGTGGCCAGTGCCTCCCAGTGCACTGTAAGACACTGGGCCACTGAGTACAGCATTCCCAGCGTCTTTCATCGCACTGGGCGGCACTGGCCACGCTATACAGTCTGTCCCGGTGTTTCCCAGCGCGCTGTAGTACACTGGGACACACTGTACAGCGCTTCCAGTGCCCCCCAGTGCTCTGAAAGGCACTGGGAGGCACTCGAAACGCTGTTTTTTTCGATAGGGTAGTGTCAAATAAGAAATAAATAATTCAATAGATGCAAAAGGTAGGCATTGAATAAGACGCGATCATATGTGGATCGATCCTTCGAACACTATGCCTATAGGAAAGGTTGGCGGGAACGAGGCCACGTTGCCAGACGTCTGACTGATTTCTTGTATGGCAGTAAGGGAGCGAGTCCTCAGCCCTTGGCGGCTGCTTGTCCTCCGCGCACCTTCGCTCCCTTTATTCGCAACACACAGAATTCACATGCACTGCCGGCTTCAATAAACCAAACTTTGTGGTCCGGACGCTTATTCACGGAACTGTACACCACGCTCAGGCAGCACGCTTGAGCAACGCCGCTCTCCACCAAACTGGGAAGCAACTTCACCCTGCTCAGAAGTCAGCTTACGGAGGATTTTTGTGGCCGTGCAACATGATGACGCCTCAAACTTGAAGTCGCTGTTGCAGCTTGAAGGCGGCCTTTTTTGGCCATAGTTCAGAAGCAGCACGTACTACTTGCGTCAACTCTTCCAGAACTATTCTTTTGTGCCTTTTATATCATCGACGCGTCGCACATCGACACCTGTTGACAGAAAAAGCACGGCACCGAGCTCTTGAGGAATTTCTTTGCAAGTTTGCCAAGAAATTCAGGAGAAATTCAGGGTGCGCAAATGGGCATCTTGGCCATTTAAAACGCCAGTGCAGGTGTTGGACACGTAATGGCAGACACAGTGTCCACCATCTTTTTCATATCTTCATTATGTCGCTTACTTATGGTGTGTAAGTGTGGGAGCGTGTAAAACTAAAAGAGTGTGATGCAGGTTCTTTTTCTATTTACGACAGATCTCTAAGACTGAGCGTCGGAGAGCTTTATTAAGGACAAAGCCGTCGGTTTAGCAAACAACACACAAAACGTTTAATTACACACTGAAGGAGAAATAACTATACATTGTTAAACACTTAATAAAAAGTTCACTGCACACGTTAAACCACTCTAAACAACAAACAAAATGCGAGTTCAAAAACCTAAACTAAAGAGTCTAATTCGGACGTGGCTGAGCAGCGGAGCGGGGAATAGTACAAGTTCAGTCTCACCAACCCGCGGAGGCTTGGCTGGTGGAGTTGACGCGTGTGGCTGGCCTTGAAGAGGGCACGGTGGCTACTGGACGACCCCTTGAGATGCCCGGAGAAACAGGCCCAGGCTCCTGGGTGCACAGCTCGGGCCCGTAGCCCAACTGCTGCTGCTTGCCTGTCGGAACCGAAATCCGCAGGCCTTGACGTAGTGTTCCAGTACCATGGTTGAGGTCTCCTCGCACAGGAGCAAGGCGGCAGGAGGCGCCGGCCGGTTGAAGCCCTGGAGGCTCGGGTCCGCAACCCGACTGTCCGTCTTCAGCGCCCGGTCCGGAGACAGCCTTCTGCTCGCCACGTATCCTCGAACTCCCCTCCGAACCCTCTGAGGCCAGGCTTTTAGGGGCGAAGCTCCTTAAGGCGGCACCCGTTCGTCCCTCGTAGTCGTAGTCGTAGTGAGTAACCAGTCTTACGCTTTGACCTCCAAGGTGGTGCCGGTGGGAGATTTTTCCTGTGCGTTGTTGAACAATAAAAAATTGGCAGCGTTAGCTAAAAGCCGACTTCTTCTGTCTCTCATTCCCATTAGCAGCCATTCTTTACCTCCAAGGTAGTGCCTGGTGAGATTTCTCCTGTGCGTGATTAAACAATAAAAATTTTGTTCAAAACGCCGTTGATTGATGAAATAAACCAACGAAAGACGCCAGATGTTCTGTAAAAGCAAAACGAAAGAACGCCAGATGTTTCTAAAGCAAAACGAAAAGGCGCCAGCTGCTTAACGAAAGACGCCAGATGTTTTCTAAAGCAATGGTTTTCTAAACAATGAAAATTCACAGCGTACATGTAAAATTAAAGTGAGCTGCAAGTCGTCATAACTCATCGAACCTTTAGTATAAACGCGCCCGATCTCACGTCGGTGATGATGTACTGGGCAGAATTCACGGAAGATTCACGGTTTACCGATGAACCTCCGCAGCTTCGCCCACTCATCATCATTCACTCCGTGGATTTTCTCGCTCTCGGGTCAACTTGTCCCGTCATGATTGGCAAAGCTGAAGTTTCGTGGTGCCCAACTATTGGCCCCTGAAATCTCCGTGGTGATTTCCTATTTGGCCACTTGTCCGTCGAACCTTTGTGCCGCGCGCTCTCGTGCTGGACGTTGTTTCGACGTCGTCGTCTTCGTTTGCCACCGTTTGCGCGCGCTCGTCTTCTTTTCACGTTGCGCATTTTTTGAAGGCGCACACTTCAAACGCGCACCACACATCACACAGGCCCCTTTTCCGAAAAGTTTTTCACTTCGAAAAACTGCCGCTCAGTGCGCGTAACACTCACCGACAGACTCTAAGCACCACATCTCTTGTCTACTAACCCGTCTCGGATACAGTCAATGCGCACACAAGGTATATCATTTACGACGAGTAAATATACAATTCAACATGTGTCGCAATGCGATCGCATAATGCTGCACGGGTAACAGCAAAGTCTGCCAGTTAATAGTCACTGCACTTTACTAGCATAGCCTAAGCCAATGCACTTTTGCACCCTTACACTTCCATTGACCAGAAAGTTCCCGTAGCCCCAACTGTTCAATGCAATGACAAAGAACCATACGAAATTTCCTGATCGCTTTACACTCAAAGAGCTGCCACATAAGCTAGGTACTTCACCTCACATCCGGCATCAATATCTGTACATCACATCACATTCAAAGTTAAAAGAAAGTTCACAACAAGCTCGGATAATTACAAAACCTATAAATCCGTTATCCAAAGTCAGGAACCGAAAACAGCGACCGGTCATTGAACTTGATGCTCAAGTAATAGCGTCCCACACAAGACGAGTGGCCCTTTTTTCGCGTTTAGAAAACAACTGTGGCAAAGAGGCTCTGAAGCTTGTTCGCTGAAACGCGCGTCTGTACACCTGCATGAGACCACATGGACGCTCAGCGGAGTTTCTAGCGACGACGCAGCAAGGATTCAATCCATACACGAGGCGTTGCCTCCAGACGCACCGAGACATGAGCGTCTGAACGACGTCTTCGCTTACTGGAGTGCCTTCCTCTGACTCGCGAACATTTAACGAACCCAAAACCTTAGAGGAAAGACATTCTGCGCCCCGAGACGCCACGGGAAGCGCATCAGGCTCGTCGCTGATCATAATGTCCCTGCAATAGGCCAACTTCTCCTAGTTCGCCTTCAACTGACTTTGCGCTGGGTTCCACGCTATTGACCTTTCCATATTGATCATCCGGCTCGACCACATCGATATCTACTGGGGAAAGCACCTCCGACGCTAAACTATCCGCTTGGACAAGTGCTTCTGAACTCTCTCCATGCTCTCTCGGAGAGACCGCATCTGTAGAAACCTGATAAGGCTGACTCTCTCGCTCTAGGAGCGAGTGATTCCCATGGTCCTCGACCATGTATGTGGCGCCTGTTACCATCTCCAGTGGTACACAAAGATCGGCGGCCACCACATCGGTGCTTTCATTACGGCAATCACCGTCGTTATCCAAGACAACCTGTAATACTACTTCAATGGAGCTATTCAGAGGCCCTCCTACTTCTTCATTAAGTGTGCTCGCCCTCACGGAGGCTGGAAAGCACAAGTTACTCTGAGTGGAACTGACCTGTTCCATGCTTGCGAAGCTGTCCACCGCTTCATCAAGCTCAGCAAGACTTCTGCTTTCTTGGCTGCCCACCTCTCTGCCATCCTCTATCTGAGCTCCTGGCTCTAACGAAAGGCTATGGCGAGGTTCAAGGCTAACCCTGCAGAAATCCGACTTACTCCATGGAAAACTGCTATCCGAGCAACCATCAACCACTTGCCCATAACTCTGGCTCTCAAGGTGCGTCCTCTCATCCATCGCCACTTTGAGTCGCCGCTCAAGTGCTCGCCTCTCCACTTCGAGTCGCCGCTCCAGTGCTCGCCTCTCCACTTCGAGCTGTTCCGTTTTAGCCCTAAGCTCCGATTCGAGCTTCTCCTTCTTTGCCTTTCGTTCTGCAGCCCGTTCTTCTCGCTCTCGCGCCATCCGCTCTTCATACTAAGCTCTGAACTCTGGTCCTTCGAGACCCATACGTTCGGCCAATTCCAATAATTCCCACATGCTCGCCATGGCTCACACCATTAAAACATCAAGTCGAAAAACAAACGGCTTGGTCCTGTCGCTGCGGACGCCAATTTGTGATGCAGGTTCTTTTTCTATTTACGACAGCTCTCTAAGACTGAGCTTAGGAGAGCTTTATTAAGGACAAAGCCGTAGGTTTAGCAAACAACACACAAAACGTTTAATTACACACTGAAGGAGAAATAACTATACACCGTTAAACACTTAATAAAAAGTTCACTGCACACGTTAAACCACTCTAAACAACAAACAAAATGCGAGTTCAAAAACCTAAACTAAAGAGTCTAATTCGGACGTGGCTGAGCAGCGGAGCGGGGAACAGTATAAGTTCAGTCTCACCAACCCGCGGAGGCTTGGCTGGTGGAGTTGACGCGTGTGGCTGGCCTTGAAGAGGGCACGGTGGCTACTGGACGACCCCTTGAGATGCCCGGAGAAACAGGCCCAGGCTCCTGGGTGCACAGCTCGGGCCCGTAGCCCAACTGCTGCTGCTTTCCTGTCGGAACCGAAATCCGCAGGCCTTGACGTAGTGTTCGAGTACCATGGTTGAGGTCTCCTCGCACAGGAGCAAGGCGGCAGGAGGCGCCGGCCGGTTGAAGCCCTGGAGGCTCGGGTCCGCAACCCGACTGCCCGTCTTCAGCACCCGGTCCGGAGACAGCCTTCTGCTCGCCACGTATCCTCGAACTCCCCTCCGAACCCTCTGAGGCCAGGCTTTTTCTCGGTCTCGGGTCAACTTGTCCCGTCATGACTGGCAAAGCTGAAGTTTCGTGGTGCCCAACTATTGGCCCCTGAAATCTCCGTGGTGATTTCCTATTTGGCCACTTGTCCGTCGAACCTTTGTGCCGCGCGCTCTCGTGCTGGACGTTGTTTCGACGTCGTCGTCTTCGTTTGCCACCGTTTGCGCGCGCTCGTCTTCTTTTCACGTTGCGCATTTTTTGAAGGCGCACACTTCAAACGCGCACCACACATCACAAAGAGACATGCTGCATACTGATATGCAGAACCGACCGGCCATAGCATTCTATGGCTGGCCACAATGTTACGTGCAAATACCAACAGATGGGTCAACCTCGTCTTGTGCGTTGATGCAGTGCCTCTGAACACCCAGCACTTCTTCGCATCCCCACACGGTTCCCTTTAGTGGGAGATGGTGTAATCTTTTTCTTCGTGGTGGAGGTTCATAAGTATAGGCATTCACTCAAAATTTTCGCACACTTCTTGACGTGCTATTGCATGGCAGGAACATGGCAGAGCCCGAGCAAAGTGAAGAGTCAGTAGCAGAGACGTGAAGAGTCAGTAGCAGAGCGGAGACCGTGTTTTTAAGTTGTCCCAGAGTAACGAAAGCATCGTTTTACTTTTCGGATAAAAGGAGGGCACATAAAATTCAAGAGTACGTCTCGCTGTCTTGTGCACATCTTAGAAGAGTATTTGTTAACGCGTTTAAGAGCTCGTTTCGTAGATTTCTGGTGTCGACGTCGGCGTCGTTGGTCGGGAGCGAAAAATCATCTTGTCTGAGACCAAGAAAATCGAGAAAGATGCAAATAAAATAAATAATGAAAAACTTCGGTTCGAGGCAGAATCGAACCCAGACTGTCTGCGTGGCAAGCAGGTGTTCTACCACAGAGCGATGCTATTGCTTGAAACTGCTTCGAAAAAAAAAAAAACACTATATAAATGCCATGTAGTGGAAGGAACATCCTTAACACATCTAATGTTGCGTGGCAGAATCGTCGAATCGCGCCGGGCGTCAAACAGTCTGAATTGCGCAACGAGTGGGTGTTTTAAAGGCCCACCCATTACAAAGCGCTCAGATATATTTAATCATCATCAGCAGCTGCTAAAGCATCAACAAAGTGAAGAGCTGCGTAGACTCGCTTGTTGCCTTACGGACCCGTAGTGCGCCTTTCGCTGGTTCGCAAAAGGAAGAATTACAACGTAGTGGGCATTTAACAACTGTACTTGCAGTAGGGACTGTAAGGACTGTACTTGCAGTAGGTATTCTAGGATAGTTAGAAACTGCCAACCTTACGCCCAGTCGCTCGTTTCCTTCCGGAACGGTTGAGACATGCAGCGAGAACCGAAGCTAGGCTAGCAATTGTGAATGCGATGCACACGGGGCCCGATTACGCTAGAGCATTCTACTTTTGGAGTCGAAGCGCAAGCGTCCTCCAAGTTTTTTTTATAGATATTTTGCTAAACACGCAGAAAAAAGTGTTGAACGTGTGCGGGCTACTCGCCAAGGTTCTGCTTCCGCGCCAATGCAAGTATGCTGCGCCCACGTACAAAACCGGAAGCCGTTCAGGGTATATGTTTGTAAACAGCGAAGGAGGGGGAGAGGTTGAGGCAGGCCCGTAGCCAGGAATTTGTTTCGGGGGGGAGGGGGGAGGGGCACTTGCTGAAAACCTTGACCGTTTGAGAAAAACACATATTTTTATTATTTATTTTTTGTAAAAACACCTACTTCACCAAAATTTCGGATGGGGGGCCCGGGCCCCAGGCCCCTCCCCACCTGGCTACGGGCCCGGGTTGAGGAGGGGTAAAACGCAACATCTGCAGCCCTAGTTAGGCGCATGGCTCAGCGAGAGGCCTTCCCCTTTCTGTCTATCTCTTTCTATTTCCATCTTTCTCGTTCTGTCCTCATCTCTGTTTTTGCTATATCTTTTTTGCATCTGATTCTTTCTATCTCTTTCTCGCTGTTTCTTTGTTTTTCTGTCTTTCGATCGTTTTCTTTTTTTTTGCTCTCTCTTCCTATTCCTTCTCTCTCTGTGTGCTCGCTCTCTCGCCCATTCGAGTTATTGCATCCCACGCCGGACAAATCGACGCAGGGGTCGACAGCACGCGCCGGACGCACGTGTTCGGGGAGCGAAGCAGGAGATGAAGAAGAGAGCGCGCGCCTGCATGATGTTGATTGTGTCTTGTCTACATCGCGAAACGAACAAACGGCGGGCACAGCAGCTCTGCTGTTATACAGGTCTACTTTTACGCATCACTTAGATAACTCCAAGGAGGTTAAAATTACGCCTTGAACAACTCCCAAAGCGGACTTTGCGTGAATTTCTCATTCATGCATGCGCCCATTGCAATGGCTATCAGTGCTTGTTTTAACGCGAAAGCCTCAGAAGCCTCATCAGACACAAAAATTGACCATCGTCGTCGGCGTCCCGCGTCGGCGGCGTAAACACGAGTGATGCGAAAAATCATCATCCAATGATCATGTCATCATGACGTCACAGACCGCCAGATATTGTGACGCCATAGTGACGAAATCATCATCCAATGATCATGTCATCATGACGTCACAGACCGCCAGATATTGTGACGCCATAGTGACGTCACCTCACGTAGTGGCACATGATGACGTCATCTCATGAATCGTCGCTTGGTCAAATGTGGGCAGATCTCGGCAGCACCGCAAACAAGGTGAGCTGGAGAAAGCTTGTGATGTCTCCAATCTTGTAGGCAGTGCAAAACCACGTTAGGTGGAGAAAGCTTTCAGAAGTAGGGGGGGGGGGGCGTGGTAGGACCAATACGTGGACTGTGAAGAAAAAAAAATGAAGGGCGCTTTGTAAATTCCAAGTCTACGGGGAACGCGCGTTGCCATTCGACTGACTATACCATGGCATCGGGGTATACACATTCTTGGGGCGCTTCTCCGAACCGCTTGCCGTGGAATCATCACCGGGCCGCTTGAGAGCCATCCGACTACTCCGATTGAGAGACATCCGACGCGGCGGCGGCGGCGGCGTGCAGCGGCGCCGCCGCCGCGTTGCGCAACGCGCGTTAAGGAGCAACGCGCAACTGTTGCTATGCGCCGCTGTGCCATCACGTGCTTGCTGAGAGTGTGAAGGGGAGCGGCCACAGCTGACATCGTGCCAGCGCAAGCACGGACACCGGCGGCTACCGCGAGTATGAGACGTTACAGACTTTCGCCTTTAAAAAAGAACATACTTGTTCGCCTTCGAATCGTCTTAGGGCATAAGCACGGCCGCTGGATAAAAAAAGATGGTTGGTTGATCCCTCCATCATAGGAATCGGTATAACACGAAAGTGAAACGTGTCGTCGCAGCAGTAGTTCATTACTTATAGTGCACTGGTATATGAGAGCTTGTGCAATCTCTACTGTTGTTTGACAGATATAGCACCGCTTGATGTGGACGCATCGCACTCACGTTGACGCCTAGTGGCACATCTCCGTAACGACTACTAACACCCATGATCATGATTTAACCCTTACGGTAGCTGAAGTTAGCATATACGTGGGCACCGCATATGGTGAATCCCGCGCAAATATGGCATCAACAAGCACGTAATAAACACTGATAATCAATATGCACTCCTTCAAATGTCGTGCAATGCGAAGAGAAACGCTACGCGCGTCGTGTGTTCCCTCTAGTCTGGCCGTTACTTCTCGCAGGGCAAGCGGAGAACACGTTGCGACAGCCAGGCGAGTGTCGGAGAGCTATTTTTCGATATGGATGGATGCCTTGAGCGAGGTTTTGGCTAAAGAAGCCACCTCACGGTGTGCTAAAGCGTTGACGAAATTAAACTGGTATTGGAAACGCGCCGAATGGAACGGTCGTATAGGAACGGCGCGTTTTTTTTTGTTTTTTTTTTGAGCCTGGTGGCACATATGTCACCACTCCGCAATAAAGGCGACGCGCATAGCATCCATGCATTAATCGAAGAGCACTGTGAGAGGAATGTCCCAGATTGGTTAGATCGTGTAGAGCTTCTTTTACAAATGAAGGAGCTTTAGAGTGTCCTCATTAGTCCCTGTATGGCCCTTCCCTTTTTTCCTGTAGATCCCTCTCCCATTATACGCATCCAGTGTTTGTATTGTAAATAGAGTTTCTCCTTGTATTTGTTTGCTACATGTCAAAAGCAGGCAATAAAGAAAAAAAAATTGGCGGTAGCTCAGTGGGCTAAAGGCCATCGTCGCCGACCGGGAGGTCATGGGTTCGACTCCCGGCAGCGGAACTTTCTCTTATTTTTTTTCTCTGTCATCTGATGGCATTCATTTTGCTGACGTACTTCCGTGACGGAAATACGTCAAGAAAGTCTTGGTGGACGCCGGCATAAAACACTTTCGTGTTAAAAAAAAGGTGCGGCCTGTTGCGTGCCCCCCAAAAACTGCGGAAGCCGCCTAGCTGAGCCTGTTGCCGCTGTAGTGCCGCAGGAGGGGCCGCTCCAAGGTTGCTCAAAGAAAACACTAGCGTCCTAGCGTTGCGGGTTTTCATGAGGAGTCTCGAATTCCTGGAAAGCAGTGTTGGTGATCCGGCCTCATCAACAATTCTAAGTGTGCATCACTTTCTTCGAAAACAATGACATCGTATATCATCATTTGTGCTTTTACTTCCATTCAGTGCCATACGAAAATTCGTGGCATCCGACGTTGAGATTCTTTCTTGTCGTTAACAGATACCACGAAACGCAGCGGCGCCTCGGAATGCTCATATGTGGTGGCATACAGCGTCTCACGCACGCCACAACCCTCGGTTACACTCTACCTCGGTTTTTCTCCTTGCTTTGCTCTAAAGCCGCGTGATTGTATGTTTACTAGCGACAACGCGGACAAAATTGTCAACACAGCGTTCCTTCATGTGTCCATGTGTTTCAGACCAACGGAATAGGTCGCACCTTTCTCTTTTTCTTTTTTTTTTTTTTGTAGCGGCGATGGCTTAGGGGGCCATGTGAGTTTTTCGTACATCTTGCCCCTTGCTTGGTGACGAATTCGTTGCAGATATTTAAACGGCTACATTCCAAGCATATTTTTTTACCTTCTAGTCCTTTGCTTAAAGGATAAAGTGGAAATTTAATTTATGTCTCTGCCGTGCATTTATTGGGCAGGTAACAAGGAAATCTATTTTTGATAGGCAGCCGAGCTTTCATGTATAATCAGATCTAGCACGGGGGATTTCAAAGATGGCTTAATCTAGGTGTGTGCCGTTACGCTTGGCTCCATGCACAGCGCTCGTTTTTGGCAACATTCCTGCGTCTTCAAAGCCACAGTTTTCTAGTCCGTATGAGGTAAAATCATGAGTTAATGTGAAACCGCATACGTGCTTACTTCAGGTGGCACGAGAGATGTTCGTCATATGCTTGACTACATAGGTAGCAGCAGTTGCCAAGTGATGTAACTGCATGTGTGTAATGGCGTTCTAAATGCAACGCAATTCTTAGCGAACCAAGGCACTTTGGCAGTAGCTATGTATCTACTAGCCGCCTACGTCTTGGCGCTCTCAAGGTCGTCTCCTTAACGTAGTGTATACCAAAATTGGCATAGGAGAACGTGACTGTATGGCGAGCACGTACAACAGGTCATGACGTCAATAACACGATTTAAGTCGCGTACGCGTCATGAGGTCGTTTCCACCAGCCACGTGCGACATATACCCGCCTACAGGGGTATTCGGTTATGCGCTGCAGGTGATTCACAGTCTCTAACAAAGCAGACTCAAGAAATGTTAACCCAACAACGTTAAGGAGCACGGATCGCCGAAAGTACGGTGCCGACGTCGCAGCTTTTATCGATAGATTAACCATAACAATGGAAGCAAAGAATAAAAATCGCTGCTCGAGCCGGAATCGGACCCAGGCCCTCTAATGGCATTCAAATATTCTACCACAAAGCCATGCCAGTGCATCAATCTGAAGCGAGGAGACTAAAGGAAGAATGACACACATACAACAAGCGCTGTCATTCTTCCTTTAGTCTTAGTTGCGTTGGGCACTATGGCAATCCATGATTAACACATGTGAAGCCTCCAGGTTACCGTCCTATCGAAATATTTCGCTTACCCTTCATACAACCTACAAGAAGCAATATAATACTTACAGTGCAAATTACACATATCACACAACTAAAATGTGGCGGTTTCATAATACCAGAACGCAGGTGTAACTGATACCACTCCGCTTTTTCTTTTCTTGTAGTTATAATCACAGCGTACCACTTCTGTTAAGGAGTGGTGTAACAGTTCAAGTTGTGCGACGCAAAAACCGCATAAAAGCCACTTCTGTTAAGTTCGATCATGGGCTGACAGAGTAGCGATTTCAGTTCTCCAGCGTTCGCGGTTGTTATGAGTTGGAGACGCCGATTGCAGCTGTGCTCTTATTGGGAATTGGAAATATCCTTCTCAGCAACTCTTCATTTTTCTTGCTATTTGCGCACAAAATACACTGTTTCCTAACCTTTCTTTCTTGTCAGCCGATGGGCGCCCACCTGCAGGCTGGTGTAGCCGACGTAAAGCATGGCGTGCCTCAAGATACAGAGCGGCGAAAGTCAGTGCATTTTCGCGAACGCGCGGCTGGCACGCTGCCCACGGTGCCGCTATCTCGGCTGATGCTGCGCGCAGTGTTGCTCACTCTGATGCCCGGCACGTATTCTCGTGTGAACTTCACAAAACCAGAGGACCACTACAGAATGAAGCTGGGCTGTACATCTTTAAAAAGATTTAATCTATCTGAAGATGGACTGGTATTTTGTAAACTTTGCTAATCAAATTAGATTTGTGGCTTCAAGGAAAAAATGTTTCAACCTTTAAAGTTCTTACCGACTTGTTGGCTGGAGCTTTCCATAATTGCTGTGTATCTGGCAACAAGCCTACCTATTCTGCGTAAACAATATGTATGTGTACTCAACCTATTACAATGTTTTTTATTTATTTGCAACTTATCTGCGGATGGAATACCAAATAAGAGGAAAACATTCTTATGGTCTTCCTTATTGAAAGCTTTAATATTTATGGTTCAATAATAAAAACTGTACCTATAATACCGCTTGGGTTCTACATGGCTACAGATTTGGCGATAAATTGAAATGACATGGCTACTTTGGCTACTTTCAGCGTGAGATGTGGCTCGTGTTCAAATCTATCCAACGGCAACCCTGTCGCGCCGCTCACGTCAACACTGAGCACGTTGCAACACAGGCAGACGACGCTCGCTATTCAGCGGAGGCTCACTGACGTAGGCTGGACATGTCCAATCAAATCGGTCGCCGGTGCTACGTATCATGGAAGAACGCTAGGTAGAATAATGGAGGCAGACAATTGAAAGCTTGTTCGGCTGCACCGCCGCAATCTGCACGATTCGCATTACAGTCTTGTAATTAATTGCTCAATTGACGCAGTGATCTTGAATCGGTCTGCAAGTAATTCTTAGGATATGCCTTGCCGGCTCAATGCCTTTAAAAGAAATGAGATTCGAGTAGGGATTGCGAATATTTTTTTTAATCTAGTAGTGATTAATCATTCGACACCTTAGCCATCAAGTCGAAAATCCTTAGTGATGAGGCTCTTTTCATCGATTTATCGAAATTTTGGCTGGCGCATTAAGAAATAGTCGTTGTTTCAAGGGTCTTGCGTGCCAAAGGCACGATACGATTATGAGCCACGCCTTATTGGAGGGCTCCAAAGACTTCGGCCACCTGTGTTTCTTTAATTTGCGCCTCTATTTAAGTACTCGGGTCTCTAGCATCTTCGACTCCATGAAAAATCCGCCCACTGCCGGGATCCAAAACGCGCGGTTCGGACCAGCACCCGACCACCGCAATCACTGTGCCATCGCGGCGGCTGATATTTCAAAAAGGCTGAAAAAGTTCATACTGATATATAGTTGATACAGTTCCACCTTGCAAATAAAGGCGCTTCTATTTATTTGTGTGGAAGGTGAAACAAAGCCCGAAAACAATGTTCTTTGCAAAACTCAACCTACAATGAAGCTCTAATTTTACACATCATTTAGACAATTCCAAGCACGCTAAAAAAAAAATGGAAGCTTCTAAGTAGTAGTGCGAAGTCTGAAGGAAGAGCTGTGCTGGATGGCTTTCCTTGTTTTCTTCACTTTCTTTCTCTTTCTCCCTGTTTGTTTGCATCTGTTTTTTGTACCGTTCCTTTCTATTTATTTATTTAATTTCCTGTCTTTCTCTCTGTTCATTTGTTTCTCTTTAATTCTCTCTTTCATTCTCTTTCTGTCTTGCTCTCTATCTTTTTTTTCTTTTCTTTTTCGCGCCTCTGACATTCTATCTCGTTCTCGCTCTTTCTGTGCCTTTCTCTGTTTTTCTGCCTTTTGATGTCTTTATTCGCTTTGTTTCTCTCTATTTTCACCTTTCCGTTTCTTTCCGTCCGCTTATTCCAGCGTACTAATCAGGTTCTGCTTAAGCTGGCAGAATGGGACAAAGCTGACAACACGTATACCCAGAGAAACAAGTGTATACAATGTGCATTATTTCTTTCAGTATGTGTATGCTAGTTGTGCAGACGGCCCTCTAGCACATTTTGCCAACGACGCCATAGGCTGCTCTGGGGCGTCCACACCTCCTATTGGGCCCGCCAAGCATGCTCACATTGTAACGCGAATTCATTACTCGTCGCCCTCACGTCAACGCGACAAGACTTTCGACCACTCACGAGCCACTGACATGCATCTCGCATCTTGCCGCTGCCTGTGACGAGTGTCAGCTGTAAGGACGACCACATGCTTTGCGGCGAAGTGGCAACAAAATGAAATGCCGGGCGCATTCGGAGGGCAAAATTGAAAAATTATTTTCTTCCTTAAAACAAAAAATGATTTGATTAGACTTTTTGCATTACTTAAAGATCAAGTCTTCTATCAAACACCGCATGACGAGGATTTTTACTTGGACCGCATCAGTATGAAAAATACGGTCAAACATGCGACAAATCGCACATTTTCTCTAATTTCACTATTTTTTGGGGGAATATTAGAGGGACTTCAGTCTTGTGCCACTTAGGGTCCCTATATTTTTAAAGGTAGCGACAACTACACGCGCGCCCTCTCGAGGGGTCCAAGCAGCAGCGATAGCAGACGACGCGCCGCTCGCTCCCGTGCATATTGCGGGCGCCTGAAACCGAACTCGGTGCTCGCTTGAACAGTTAAATTATTAATATTTGTGGCCTAAGATGCTCATCAGTTATCAAACTACAGGAACAATAAATTTAACGAGCACGGAGCACGTTCAATATTGAAATAAAACGCGTGCGTTTCCGAAGCAGGTTCCGAGCGGGTTCCTCACAGCAGCTGTCATGCAGGGCATTTTTTTTTTTGTTCCTTCGCATATTTTGACATTGAGCGTAGCTTGAAGAATAGGTGGTGTTTGGGTGAGTTAAAAGTGCTTGTTTTCTTGTTCGAATAAAATAGGCAGGTAATCTGCTAATTTTCTGCCTTGGAAAATTAGCAAAGATGCTTGGTGCAGCATATATGGTATCAGTTTTTTCCTCCAAGTGTCTTGCAGCATAATTTATTCAAACTTCTGAAAAGCATTGTGATCCTCTAGGGAAAACATTACGCGGAATGCTTCAACGAAGAAGCCTTAATTGATCTCGCACACAGCAGTGCGGGAAAACACGGCAAGGTGTGGCGAAAACCTAATCCCAAATGCTCTTTTCCCTGTGAGCTTGTAGCGTTGAAGCCACCCCGGTGAGAAAGACAAAGGCAGCTGTATTGGGTTCCGAGCAATGTAATGTTAGAGATACGGGGTGTGTTTCTGTATTGCCTACTACGCACAAATCTACGGCATAAGGAA
Organism: Rhipicephalus sanguineus; assembly: GCF_013339695.2. Classification (NCBI taxonomy): domain Eukaryota; kingdom Metazoa; phylum Arthropoda; class Arachnida; order Ixodida; family Ixodidae; genus Rhipicephalus; species Rhipicephalus sanguineus. The sequence goes on from NW_023616229.1 coordinate 44,578, forward strand.
TGCCGAAGCAATAATAGCGTTGCTGAGATAATGCTCATGCATATGCACGAACGAAAGCACGCGGGCCAGGCGAAAGGCTGATTGAAGATATAACCATTACAAAATCACTTACTTCGCATAGCCGGGTGTTTTCTGTGGGCACAAGTTTCTTGCGACTGATTTTGTTGGGCCTTCCTTCAGCATATATTTTTGTCACCGCGAGGAACGAAGAAAAAAAAAAGAAACGTTTTTTTCTGTCCTCCGCGCGGGGAGGCAACCGAAGGCATAGAGACCCGACATACTAGCACGTCACGCTCCAAACATTAAATTGAAACAAGGAATTCCTGCGCCCACTCAGTTTCAGGTATAAACGCTGCTAGTTTGCAACAGCAGTGAGTCAGAGGCGCGTGAAGTACTCTTTACTTGCTAAAATCGCCCCACTCCACGCTTGAAAACACAGTGATCCGTACCGATCGCCGGCACAGCGCTGCCGCCGCTGGACCCTTTGGGCGGGGCGCAAAGGCGAAAAGGTCACGTGTCGCCAACCGGCCTATCGCAGGGCGCGGCGGCTGGATCAAGACCTTTCGCTACTTTTGAGAGATAGAGGGACTTTAGCGCCGCTATCGGCGCGTCGTCTGCTGCCACGGCGTAACGCGGCGGTCCACAGCGAAGTTGCTCGCGACAACTGTTCGGCAACTTTCTAATTTTACTAGTGGCAAACGCAAACATTTTTCGTTCTTCCAGTCGACGTTCGAGCATCTCATTTGCGGACTACTTAGGTGGATATGCATAAGGTCGTCTGTATGCATTAGCCCGCGTGCGTTGCTCATTGATTGGCTAAGAATCGATGTTCGGTCTATATTTGAGCTGCCTACATTGCGCTTAACTTCCAAGCATAGGAGTTTCTAAGCGAATGAGGGTTTTCAGCGTAATTTTTTTATCACTACCACTACAATTTTAGCCGCTGCCGTATTATGAAGAACAACCCAACGCGTTTGTAAAAGCCTTTATAGTGTACAAAGAAGGGTACTTACTCGAGATACAAAAAAAAAAAAAACGTTCTAGAACAACAGTGCTCATGTTGTCTGCAAGTTATTAAAAAAACACTTTATCGAAAAGCATCACCAATGCTTTGCAATGTTTACAAGACACGTTTTCGCGACGGTTAAAGGGATAGTGACCCAAAATCGGAAAATTTTACGAGAACTCTGTAAACGAAATCTCAGTGTGTGATTACATCGAATAGATGTCCTCTCTCAGTAATTTTTTCAGCGGATAGTTGTATTTTCGGTGTTTTTGAGGGCGCGCGCCGAGCCGCCCGGCCGACTAGAGTTGGAAAGCGTGACGTCACAACACCCGTCTCGGACAGCCAGCCGGCCTGCCGCAGTCTCTCCAAACGCGCCGTAGGTAAGCGGCACGGCATGAATACGAGTTCCAGTCCCTCCACCTGCGACAAATATACCTCCGACGATGAAGAGAGTTCGAACATGCGAAAAAAAAAAAAAATCACAGCATATCCACGGGGTGAATGATGATGAGTGGGGCGAAGCTCCGGAGGGAATCATCGGTAAACCGTGAAACTCTTCCGTGAAATTCGCCTAGTACTATATATTAATGATCAAACTTTTATTGCACTGTTGGTTTACGTGGTCTCTTCATTATCACCGCTTTGTGATCGGTGAAAGGCAGGGAACGTGTCCGCTCCCGAGCGAAAGAGAAAGCGCGCCAAGAGCGACCGCGTTCCCCGCTCGCCCTGTGAGAAATAAAGGGGCACCCCTTGGGCTTGTTGAAAAAACACAACCTGCGGAAAGCTGACACGGCTATGAATTACTCTGCAAAATATTACAGTCGTGCGCGCCGCGTAAAGGCCACAAGCGGAGCGCGAAGTTGCCGTTTCCTCAGGCGCCCTCTTTTCAAACAGAGGCCGGTTCTCACTCTCGTCGGTGGGCGGGGCGTCTGCACATTGACGTCGCGGAGACATAACATGCTTATTGGCCGATAGCAGGATGAGATGCGCTTCTTGCCACGGCGTGCCGCCACTTGCCGCGCCGCACTCCTCAGTCTGCTAACTTTACACGGTAGCCGCACTCGCGCATGCGAAGCACACCGGGAGAGCGATCGCGTTTCATGACGCGCGCTGACGTAACTTCTTACCCCCATGCCATCCCTCCCTGTCTAGCTTCCAGTGCGCTCGTCGGCACGAGAAAAGAGAGAAAGCGCTGAGAGCGTGCGTCAAACCCCCATAACTCCGCTGATTCTTGACGCATTCGAGAAATTTTTGCGGCAATCGATTCGGGAGGCAGTAAACTCCGATACTAAGGTCATTAGATCATTACTTGGAAAAGTGGTTCATGACCCCTTTAACGGCAAGGCTTGAGGGAAGACACGACGCGCGTAGCGTTCCTCTGCGCGTTCCACGACGTGAGGTCGGTAGCGTGCCCAACGAAAGCCAACGGAACGCGATCGTGCAAGTGCTCCGGCTTCGCGAACAATGCACGGCGGTTACTGCACATAAAGCGTCCCAAAACCGAACATCTTGCTCAAGGTGTGCTTTGCGTTTTTCGTAGAAATATTTTCTTTATCATGTACACTAAGACGAAAAGTTGAAAGCTCACTAGAGTATATCGCCCGCAAAGTATGTCTTTTAGCGTGATTAAATCAAGGAACACTACGATGTCTTGTAAATTATATCTAGTGAATTGCTAATCTAGTGAGCAATTCATTAAACTAGAGCTTGCTACATACTACTACTACAGAGGAGGGAACGGCCCGTACCCTAAGGAACTTCGCCCCTAAAACATAATCGCTTACGGTTACGAGCATTCTGCGTCTAGCGACGAAGAGGAGCAGGCGGCCGTGGACGTGCTGGTGAAACAGCCCGGGCCAGTAAAATGGTAGGCTTTTCTCTAGCAAACTCAATGTGTAGTGACAGTACTAGGTAAAATGATATTACATAGGATGCAAGATGGCTTGTTTAAGCTTGGGTAAGGCAGAAAAGCAGTTACTACGCCGGAATCGTAGTTTCTTGCTTGTATTTACATATACGCTGTCAGTCTTCGAGCGCTGCACAGTTTCTTCCTGAGCGCGAAGCACGTCAGATGCAGAATTATTCAGCCGTTTGATAGCTGTGTGCTTAGGGCAGATACTGTCACAGCCACGCTATAGAAGACAACTGATCGAATGTCAGTATGACTCTACTCTCAGTCTCGGTAGTGTATAGGTAATTGCCTGCATTTCGTTTTGCTGTTTTATTTCCGGCGGCTCCTCCAAACTGGGCACTATGCTTTGCGGGACGCCGTGCGTTTTTTGGGGGACTTGCGCCTTGGCCCCATACATTTTGGCTTCGAAATGTGGGGTGGAAGTGTTGGGAACAAGCGCGGCACGGCACCGGGCGCGAGTTCCCACTTTCCACGTGGGATCAAAACTTCTTGTACCGCAACAACATGACGATAGTGCTTTACAATGTCGTCACTCTCAAAACGAACATCACAGTCCTTGCATTTCTCAGTAAGCTTTCTATCTTTGCGATGCAAAGCTTGTTCACACATTTAGAATTGCGTAGGGTCTTTTCTAGGTCCGAAGAAGTGTCGTGAAGTGGAGTCGTCGTTGCGGTAGCCGCCCTTGCAGCCCGGCGCTAAGCAAGTCGGCATACCGCACCGTGAATCTGTTCGTCCTCGTTACGCTTCGTACATCATGCACGTGTCTTCGTACAAGACGCTAAGCCTGGTCAAGAACAGTCGAAAAAATGACGAGCGAACAAAGTGCAGACGTAGCTGTAACCCATGTGCGCTCGTACGTCGCCGGCGCCGATCACAACAAGCGCCAGCCGCCAGCCGCGGGAGCTAGACTAGGGTGCCTCTAAGCTAGACATTACTGCAGCGCCACTAGTTCTCGAGACCGCCACGCGGACCGCCTCTACGGCGGAGCTTTTCAACTGAGTTAATTCTAGCATAGTCCCTCAATAGCATTGAAGGACTATGGTTCTAGTAACGTTGACCACCACCACCACCACCGGATTGAACTCCGCCATAAGATGCTTCGCATCTAAGAATCATCCGTGAACAAGTCCCAAAGGAGTGCGTCAGTTCATGTTACTTATTCATTCACGCATTTATTTCTATGGCTATCGGTGTTTGTTGTGGTAGATACTGACCCCTTGTTGATGACGCATTCGTATCATATATTTAAACAACGCCATTCCAAGCATTTTCTTTCGCTTGTAGTAGTTTGCCTAAAGGATAAAATGCAAATGAGTTTTTCTTTTTGCTGTGCATTTGATGTGCACGTAAGAAGTAAAGCTGTTTGGGGAGGCAGCCGAACTCTGACATATAACCAGATCTAGCACGGCGGCTTTTCTAGAGGATTCAATCTTGGTGTGTGCTGTTTCATTTGGCTCCGTGCACAGTAGACCCTTCCGGACGCTCACTGCCTATACTTCCATTTCTTAAACACTCTTGTGTTCCATATCAGCCCCAGATGAGGTAAAATAATGAGGTAGCTTGAATGCCGCACACGTATCTAGTTGAGGCGGCACACGACGTGCTCAGCAATGCTCGAGTACAAAGGTAGCAGCAATAGCCAAGGGATGTAACTGTAGGTGTGTAATGGTGTTTTAATTGCGAAGCATTTCTTAGCGAACCAACCGCACTTTGACAGTATCTATCCACTAGCCGTCTACGTCTCGGCGCTCTCTTAGTCGTCTCCTTAACTTAGTGTGTACCAAAATTGGCATAGGAGAACGCGACTGTACGGCAAACACTCATTGCAAGTCATGACATGAAAACATGGATTGTACGTCCCACACGTCATGAGATCTTTTCCACCAGCCACGTGCGACACATGCCGCTCACCGCGGCCTGCGGCATTTGGGTATGCGCCACAGGTGTATCACATTCTATATCAAACCAGACTTATGAAATCTTAACCAGACAGCCTTAAGGAGCCCGTATTGCAGAAAATGCGGTGCCGGCGTTATCGATGAGTTAAGTATACCGATAGAAGCAAAGAATAAAAATCAATGCTAGCGCCGGAATAGAACCCAGGCACTCTGCATGGCACTCAAATATAGTTCGCATTAGTTTCAGAATAAACTCTGGTGTTCACGTTGTGCGCTCAAGCTTATAAGAACAGTCTAAATTAATCCAGAATGCTCCCAGACATTCGGGCTCGGCTTGCGCAAGGCAGTGGTTACACAAAAACAGAAAAAGAAGTGCGCCTGGCGATATGTTCATTATCGTAAACAAAGAAGATTACAATGACAGTGGATATTTATTTAATTTTATTACTAGCCCCAAACCCGTCATTATATCCGCAAAAATCCCATCTGATAACCTGACCTTTTTTACATTTTAGAATTTTTATTTATTAGCTATGTCTTATTTGTAAAGTTCCAGAGGTTGTTTTTAGTTTCATAGGTATTTAAAGGGACACTAAAGGCAAATATTAAGTCGACGTTGATTGTTGCAATAGCGGTCCAGAAACCTCGTAGTGCTACTTTTGTGTCAAGGAAGCTGCTTATTTTCTAATAAAACCACGTCTCAGTGGTCCGCGCCGTGTTAGCGCACTTCAAATCACCCGCCTAAAAATGGTCTTTCTCACGTCACTGTTGCCGTGCCCAAGGTTGCCCGCCTTTACTGCGCGGCGGCGTGCACTGGCGGCGTGCACCATTCGGGCATCCGGCAACATTATATGCATGCGGCATTTTGCCGGAACTTTCTGTCAGAGCGACTTTCACGAGCGCGCAAAACACACGCGGTAGTATGCGTTACCGAAACTACCACTGAACGCGATCCGCGTGAGCGAAGCAGGGCACCGGGCGAAGCGCAGTTCGGTGAAAACGGAACATTTGAATCACGCGCGCCGTTCCTCATGGCAACCCCAAAGAGGTTCTTTTTTCCATGAATCAAAGAGACACGAACAAGCAGCATTTTATTACGTCTCTTGATGCATGGAAGGCTCTATTTTTTATTGCAGCTAGTTTGATTACGAGTGATTAATTTTAATCGGACTCTCTCACGTCATGGGGATCATTTCCAAAATGTCCCGCTCGTGGCGCTTATTGTGTGATACATTTAGCTTCATTTCTGGGTAAGTAGGGCACTGCTGTTGATAATATTGCCCCCGTTTTAGACGTTGTCATACATAGAGCTTTCACATATGACATAAGTTGTTATTTGCCTTTAGTGTCGCTTTAACTTCAATGTGCTTCCTCTCGGTTCTTGGCCCATCCCCCTTTGTGGCTGAGCGCCATCACAGAAGGGACATCATCATCATCGTAGCGTACACTTCATGGCCATAGAACTGGCCAATCTCCCAGTGTTGGCATGAGCCATGTGTAGAGGCACTACAACAACGACAACAACAACAACTGACGTCTCTGTTCTAACCTGACAGCCCACTTACACGTCGGACCATCACCTACCCTTCACATGCTAGTGCTACTCTACGTGCCTGGTAAGCCCACGATAAGCGCGCAACTACTCATTACACGCGAATGACGTTGATTCAACTTGCAACGCTTGGCTCAAAGCAAAAAAAAAATTGTCATAAGCTCCTACTCGCGAACTGCTTCGCATGAAACAGATTCCCTCAAAGCATGTGCTCTGCTGGATGTTTTAAATGCTGAGCACATTTAGGGACCGCTTCTGTCGTCGTCGCATGTCTCGCGCTGGCAGTCACGCAGGTCCCACGTTTGGTACACATAAGCTGAGAAGGCTGCACATTTGGAACGCCAGCGTCGCCGAAGGGCTAATTGTTCTGTCCGAGCCAGCCAAGCGTCAGCGTCGGGAGTGAGACAAAGATATACGGAAGAGAGAAGCAAAGCCGAAACGCCAGCGCCGGGAGTAGAAGAACCGCACTCGGAGCAGCAAGCAGTAGAAAAACAGTAGAAAGGATACCATAGAACAGGAAATCGATAATCGCAAAACAAATGAGGTAAGTCTGAAAAAAAGAACAGAAAATGACAGAGAGTATCACATAGTCACACGATAAGAAGAGAAAAGAGCAACTTTTCCAATTCTTTCTACCTTCGCCATTGCAGTGACGCCCACGTAGCCGAAAAGTGACGCCCCCCCCCCCCCCCCCGAATTTCTTCTGCCATGTGTCATATATAGTGCAGTTGCACGAAACGACACTCGACCACTCTTACCTGCCCGGACCCCATGTCAGATCAAGGGTGTGCTCCCCCTCCCCCTGAAAAACATTTATGCCTACGAAAAACATTTATGCCTACGCGGCTGACCGAAAAAAAATTTCTGCCTACGCCACTGGGCACGGTGTTACTATGCTGACACATGTGCTACATATCCAGAAGGGTGCGCGGCTGGCTTTTTCGTTACAGCATGCTTTAAAGGGACACTGAAGGGAATAACTATTTTTGTCGTATTTGTAAATTACTATTTCACAATTGCAAAATCACCACGCCTGCCGCGAGAAGGCGCATGGGAAGTGAGGAAAACGCGCAAAAAGAAACTGCGGATGGTGACGCCACCTTGAAATTCCCGCATCAACGCGTCATAGATTTTGACGGTGTCTGCTAGGTCCTACGCAGTTCCTAATCGGTAAAAATGAAGTGCATTGTCTTCCGAGCGGGGGCCATAGACTTAACACACGAAGCTTCAGGAGATTTCGACAAGCCAAAGTCGCCAAAATACGAAAATACTCTGAAATCCGTGTTGCCACGCGTGCAGATTTTGGCGGGAAATTTAAATATGAAACCTTGACCTTGATTTTGTCCTTTAATAATGCATCTGTGTTGGAGAAATTAACGAAATTAGATTTCTCAGAGTACAATTTATCAATCTAAGCCGATTCATTGCTTTTCTTTCGTGCGCATTTACATTTCAATGGAGAGCGCAATAAAAGCAAAGTGATGAGAGCGTTCTTTTTTCTGTCCCCTCTGTTTTTATTGCGCTCCTTGTCGAAACCAGACTCATGCTCGAAATCACTTTTCTTTCAAAAATATATGCTACAAAACGCACTTGATGATCCCGATTGCATTCCTAGAAAATTAGGTACAGCAAAATACCTAGAAGAATAAGGATGGGATGGGGCTCATTCAGCAAGCAATATCAAATCATGAATGGTAGTCTACCACTATCCCTCAATAGGAAAGTATATAATAGCTGCATCTTACCGGTACTTACCTACGGAGCAGAAACCTGGAGACTTACAAAGAGGGTTCAACTTAAATTGATGACGACGCAGCGAACGATGGAAAGGAAAATCATAGGTGTAACCTTAAGAGACATGAAGAGAACAGTGTGGGTCAGGGCACAAACGGGGGTTAAGGATATCATAGCTGAAATCAAGGAGAAGAAATGGATATGGGCCGGGCACGTAGCACGTCAGCAGGATAACCGATGGCCATTAAGGGTAACTGACTGGATTCCAAGAAATGGCAAACGCGTGAGGGGGAGACAGAAAATTAGGTGGGTAGATGAGATTAAGAAGTTTGTAGGTATAACGTGGCAGCAGAAAGCACAGGACCGGGTTGATTGGCGGAACATGGGAGAGGCCTTTTGCCCTGCAGTGGGCGTAGACAGGCTGATGATGAGGATGAGGACCACTGCCGGACAAGCGTTTATCATTACCTCCGCTCAACTGTCTCCACGGTGAGCAAGCCCCTTTTTACAAGAAAGTATCATAGGTTAAAGTATACTTGCTAGCGAAGCATGCGCCAAGCATGCGCAGATATTTGCCACTGAAAACGCCTTGCGGTCGATTCTATGCTCGGGCAACACCACCTAGATTATTGGTTCGCGCCTCTGTCGGGCCCGATCTGTGGTCGGGCCGGGCCAGGCCGGGCCCGGGTCTCGCTTTGAGTCGGCGGGCCGGGCTCGGGCGGGTAAATTATAACGAGTCCCGGGCCCGGGCCGATAATCCCGGCCCGTGCGGGGCTATAATCTGAACCACATGTATTTTGTGGTAGCAGAATAAAGTCCCTCTAGGGGACAAGATCTAAAGCCAAGATGGTGCATTTTACACATCATATAAAGTTAAATATGGCAAAAATTTAATGCCATGTCGGGCACGCGGCTGTTCGCGGCATGCGGCTGTTGGGGCCGTTCAAGACGCTGACGAATGCTAGAAAGAAGACGAAAGACGCCATGCCGATGCTGCCCGAAAACAACGTTCTATGAAAAACTGATGAATCTACAAAAACTCACAGGGTCCTTTATGCACTCACCAAAGACGACTGGAAGGCGAAAGCTACCTTCTTTTATATGCGAATTATCTTATGGCGGAGGCGTGACCACCCTTACTGCGCACGCGCATACCCTCTCCACTGCCCCTCTCCCCTCCCCTCCACTCTCCCCTTTCCCCTCTCCACTTTCGCTCTCCCCTACCCTTTCCACTCTTCCTCTGAAACGCGGGCTAGACATGCCGAAATTCTCTCCTGCGCAACGCCGCAATGAGCACCAGCGCATGCGCGTCCCCTCCCCCTCTCTCTCCTCTCCTACGCTGCCCCCCTCTCGCATGCCTGCCGACTGCGTTCCTCGCTCGCCCTCTGAGAATTAACGGCCAGGCTAGAGGGTAGACAAGACGCGCGTAGCGTTCGTTTTCGCGTTGCACGACGCGAGGTCGGTAGCATGCCCAAAGAACGACGCCAACGGAACGCCATCGTGCAAGTGCACCGGCTTCGCATCGCCTCATGGTCCCCTTTAGCGGGAAATGGTGTAATTTTTCTTCTTAGTCGATGTATTGTGCCTGCCCCGGCACCCTCCGAAAGGTTTCCGCACCTAATGTGGTCTTGCATTGCCTCCAGGATCGGAGGCACCTGACCTGGTTTTGCACGGTACCGTTGACCCAGCTACGATGTTTTGTGATGACGCGATCATTTGATGTATGTTGGCGTCCTAATGAGGGCAGAAATTCTGGCGATCTGTGACGTCATGATGACGTCATATGGTGACGTCATCACGTGAGGATGATTTTTCGCATCACTCGGGTTGACGCTGAGGCGAGACGCTGGTCAATTTTCTCGTTTGATGAGGCATCTATGGCGCTCGCCTTAAGTTAAGACGAAGTGGTTCTGTGCCAGAACACTATTTCGTTCCGCTACAGTTTTTCAATTTTTCCTGTGTTATACTGGAAGACACCACTCCCGTTGCTTCGGCAATGGAAGTGGAACCTGCAGAGTGCCGACGCGACGTCACGACGTCGGCAGGAGCCGGCGCCAGGAAGAGAAATTGCCCCCAGAGTCAAGCCGGCAGTGAGGACACCGTGCTGTACTCGTGCTCAAGTGACGACACTTCTGACGAAGAAGGCTTCGAAAGAGTTTCCCACCGAAAGGCAAAAAGAAAAACTCAGCGGACGGTCGTCATCAAGTAAGTCAACTGTGATGCCACAACGGAGGCCGTCAGCGCACACTATTCTATTTGTGCCTGATACAAGTACGGACAATCTCAACCGGCTTAATCGGCAACGCATCTCTATGTCTCTGGAAGCTCTCATTCCAGAGAGATAGATATCAGAATCAATAAGCGAAAAAATGTCCTTGCAGTTGAGTTCAACAACCGAAGCGCACTCGACGCTCTGATGAAATAAAACCCTCGGCGATGTTAACGTCCACTACGTCGTCCACAGAGCAACGACACCACCGCTGGGGTTGTATACGACATTGACGCATCAATTATCGACAGCAACTTGCCGATTTTGATCCAGCCAGCGACAGATTGG
>NW_023616230.1:0-49092 GCF_013339695.2 Rhipicephalus sanguineus
CACACCAATCCCTCAAACTAGAGGACGCCTTTGCCTGGCGGCAGCTTCAGACTACATTCATTCAACTGCCTTTACATCCTTCATCTATTCCATCCCACACAATATCTCCCATACTGCCCCTATTCTGGAGCGAAGCCCGCAGTGTATTACTGCACCTGAGAATGTCCACAACCACCGGGCTACCGCCCTTTTCCTTCACCTTCACAATCCTCCTGGGAGAATGCGCTGACCAGCTCAGAGCCGCAGGAGCAGCGTCGGCTGATACAGCGGGCACGTGGTGTGGCGCGAGCCAATGATGCCCTGAACTAAGGGCACCACCCAACGAGGACGATCCTTTAGGCCTGCATAAATAGTCAGGTGATAGAGAAATGCGCGGAATACAACCAACCCCTATACATAGCCTTCATAGATTACGAGAAGGCATTCGATTCTGTGGAGACATCAGCAGTCATGCAGGCACTGCGGAATCAGGGCATCGACGAAGCCTATATAAACATAATGGAAGAAATCTACAGTGGATCAACAGCCACTATAGTCCTCCATAAAGAAAGCGGCAGAATCCCAATAAAGAAGGGCGTACGGCAGGGAGACACGATCTCTCCAATGCTATTCACCGCGTGTTTACAGGAGGTTTTCAGGGCCCTAGATTGGGAAGAATTAGGGATAAGAGTTAATGGAGAGTATCTCAGTAACCTGCGATTCGCTGATGACATTGCATTGATGAGTAACACGGGAGATGAATTACAGCTCATGATTACTGAACTGGATACGGAAAGTAGAAGAGTAGGTCTGAAAATTAATATGCATAAAACTAAAGTAATGTGGAACAATCTTGGCAGAGAACAAGCGCTTTGCGATAGGTGGCGAGACACTGGAAGTTGTAAAGGAGTACGTCTACTTAGGACAGGTAGTAACCGCGGAGCCGAACCATGAGAGTGAAATAACTAGAAGAATAAGGAATGGGACTGGGCTCATTCGGCAAGCATTATCAAATCATGAATGGTAGTCTACGACTAACCCTCAAGAGGAAGGTATATAACAGCTGCATCTTACCGGTACTTAGCTACGGAGCAGAAACCTGGAGACTTACGAATAGGGTTTCAACTTAAATTGAGGACGACGCATCGAGCTGATGGAAAGGAAAATGCTAGGTGTAACCTTAAGGAGACAGGAAGAGAGCAGAGTGGGTCAGGGAACAAACGGGGGTTAAGGACTATCATAGTTGAACTCAAGAAGAAATGGCTATGGGCCGGGCACGGTAGCACGTCGGCAGTGATAACCGGTGGTCATTAAGGGTAACTGACTGGATTCCAAGAGATGGCAAACGCGTGAGGGGGAGACAGAAAATTAGGTGGGTAGATGAGATTAAGAAGTCTGTAGGTATAACTTGGCAGCAGAAAGCACAGGACGGGTTGATTGGCGGAACATGGGAGAGGCCTTTGCCCTGCAGTGGGCGTAGACAGGCTGCTGCTGCTGCTGATGATGATGATGATGATGATGATGATGATGATGATGAAATAAAAGTTTTCTCTCTCTCAGTGTTAACCAAGCTGTTCTCCGCAAGCCGTCGCCGTTCGAAGAAACCGCTGCAAAAGTCTTGCCAGCTTCTCTGAAAAAGTACGTCGAATAGCTTCTCCGAGAGCAAGCAACCTGGTCCATGGCAGCGCTGGAACGCTACTGCGTCTGACCTTACGACAGCGCAGCAAGTAACGAGTACCTTAAAGTTTGAGGCGGAAGCTCTTTCTATGTATTCTGGACAATCCTGCACGACAACGCTGCTGCCACACGTATAAGCGGTTAATCTTCTGGGCAACTAAAAACAAAACGAAAACATCAAGCAATATTCACGCTACAGTCTCTTCGTTTGTTTTGTTTATTCGAAGAAGCAAGTATATGTAACACAACTTAATCAAAATACCGGAATATGATTTGAGTCTACACTGTCCACAAGAACAGTCATTCGTAATCGCCTATCCAGTCTCTTATAGGTGTAGTAATCCACTACATGCCATTCGTGCGCAGAGCGACGTCGTAGTCTTCAGTGTCCACCTCCACCAGGGGTTCTTCGCCAGTCGTCGTTAAATGCGGGAATAGGGCCTCCTTGCGCGGGACATCGAACGTACGTAAACTCGACGCGGTCGTCGAGGCGTCTGCAGCAGCGGCGTAGGGACCATGCGTCCACTCTACGACAGCAGCCGGTCTCAACTCGCTGGACTCGTTGGACAGCGTTCTTGAGTTCGTAACGGTCAGCAGGAGCAAGAGCAGGAATGTAGTGAAGAGCAGTGTGACCACGTAGATGACGACGAAAGGTGTCACCGATGAGGGTTCCCCGTCGGCCTCGGTCAGGGTCCACGTACGGCGCTGCCGTTTCGTCACCGTCTTCTGCTTGCCCACGCTGTGGTGCGACAACGGCTGGCTGCGCGGCTGTTTCTCTGGCGGTGCCGGATGCAACGCACTCATCGGAACCACGAATAATTGCTGCTGCTTCTGTTGTGTCGGCGCCATCTTCTTGCTCTTCGTCTTCCTCCTTGAATACGAAGCTGTTCTCGTCCAGCGGCGTGAAGTCTATAGTTTTAAGGTATCACCTTTGGCACATACCTAACTTTGAATGCACCAGCAGGTTACAGTGAGCAAACAGATAATCTCGCGGATGCATGGTAACCGCTTACAAACGAAGCTTTTTTTTTCTTCTTTACTGAATGTCATTTCTTAGCGAAATATTTGTGGCCCAACTGAGAACTTGGAAGAAAAACGGGACTTGGGAAAAACGGGACTGGAAGAAAGACAGGACTGGCGCCCTTTCCTGTTTTCTCTGTTTTTCTTCCTCGTTCTCATTTGCGTCACAAATACTACATTAATCTATGCACCAACTCGCCCAACGTTACACTTTGCGAAATGTCATCCCTTCTTCACTTCAACGTAGCTCAACGCTGCTTATTCAATACACGCGTTAGTTCCAGTTTGTCAACTCAACTTTTGGCACATTCGACTACTTCTGTTGCTAAACTATTCCTCAATTTTTACGTAGATTACAGAGAGCTAAGCTTCATGACGGGTATTCATCACGAAAGACGGTAGGCGTGCGAACATGGACACAGGAGAGAAGGCAGGTCAACAGTCCTGACTTACCTGAGCGTTTGTGATGCCGTATGTAATGTACTACGTGAGACAAAAAGAAACAATATTGTTTTCTAATTTCAGTTCCTTTTTCCATCACATAGGTTTGTTATTTCGTTCTTGTTTATATCATTGACGAGTTGTTTTCTAAACCATTTATTTCTGCACCTATTCATACTACAGAGCAATTCAAATTCTAAGGTACGTACCGCCCGTTTCATGCCCTATTTGCTGTGGTGGGTTGCTCCAGGTTACTGAGCAACAACCAACCAACCAACCAACTTAACCTAAATTACCAACTTAAACGTACTTCCACATTTCGCGTATACTTCGTAGCATTGAAAATCGACCACAACTAGAGGTTTACGTCGTTATAAAAAAAAGCTGCCAAATAAAGCGCTCAATGAACAACAAGTACATAAGATTACTGAAAGGAAGTGCACGTGAGCACGTATGCCTGAAAGAACGAGAAAGAAGAAATCGAAAAGGCCGGCTGCCGGAATTCTTTTCCGCTCTTTGACCACGCGTATCGGTGTCCCGCATCGAGCGTTTAGTATTGCTCAATGTGGGCAGATTCTTCCCGATCGCCGTCAGCACGATCCCAGGAGGGCGAACCAACGGTGGAAATCGGAGGTCCCACGGACAATCCAGCCGCTACCGCTGCGTACGATGCTAAGAGATGGTCTGCAGACAGCCAGTACTACACGGCCTTGGACTACACTCCACCTCAGAGACGGTTGAATGGACAACCGACGAGGTACTGTCGCAGCGATACTTTGGCAGACGTGGAGCGTGCACTACCTCCCGTGCGCAAGCAATCGGAGCCTGCATACCCGCGAGGACGATGTCCCTGGGACGTCCTGGACGCGAGGAGGCGCGAAGTGCAACCGCACACCGTGATTACATCACCGGCCACACCTTCCATGACGACGACGACGACGGCAGCGGACTGGAATCCTAGCTGTCCGAGCAATCTCGGCGTGGTCGTGCTGCTCGTCGCCGCGTTCACCTTCACTCTGGTGTACGTTGGCCGCTTTCGTAGTCGGCGCCCTGCGGCAGCAGCAGTATCTTCGGCTACAGCAGCAGCAGACCATGGTGCAGACTACGGCGTGGACGTCATATGCGAGCGTGAACGTGTTCCGATACGACGACTCTTCGGATGCGACGATGCGCTCGAGCAATGTCACTAGCGACGACGCGCGTGACACTGGGACGACCACTGTGATAATTACGCTGAAGGATGAGGAGGTTGAAGATGGAGAAGGCGCACAAGCGGAGGAGTAAATAGTAGAGGAAATGTGGCTTTATTTATCAAATTTAATTCTATTAACGTATGTATGTGAAAAGCGTTGTGATAACTAAGAATAAATAAATCGCTTTGTTAACTGTCCGACCTACTTTAAATTCAATTAGCCGATATAAAACGACGTTACCGAGATGGCACTATCAACATTATCTTAGGCACCTCTCCGTGGCAGAAAAGAAAGACGGTAGTAACAGCTTTTATTGATACCGATAAATTTATAATGCCGCTCTAAGTTCGGCTGCATGAGTACAGATTAAAAAAAACATGCCGTTTCGAACATATCGATTGCTTATTCGACTGTGCTTTTGTTCCGAAACGGGGGGAAAAGCCGTTTAGGCGGACTGGGCTATTGCCTTTTGTGAGAAGTAATTCCGCTCTCAGTGGCATGAAAAAAAACCCAGGCCTGCGCGGAAAGCGCAGCCCATGTCACAGCGAAACCTGGAAGAGCGGCATTTCTAAGAGCCCGTTATAAACTCTCTTGGGGCAAGTACACTAGCAAAGTACTCACTACGCCACAAATAATAATTTTTGTGAAGTTGGGAAGCACCCACTACGCCATTATTCGTCATTCTGCGCAGAAGCGAGGTACCATTTGTAAGGCATTATCTGCACTTTGCTGATGACGATGAATAATTATGGCTGAGCTCTTTGTAATGGGTTGGAAGCGTTAAACGACCCACTAAGTTACGTAATTCACATTGTGTGACGCGCGGTCGTTATTTCACTCTCCCACCACGCTATATAACATAAGTTAACGTGAGAAAGAGAGAGAGAGAGAAAGAGGGAAATAGCTTTATTGAGACCCTGAGGAAATGGATCATCGGGCCCTTATGGACTCCCTTGGCAACAAATACAAGTGCACTTGCGAAGAACCTACTAGGCTATAAATCATAATTTTTGTGAAGTAGGGAAGCAGCCACTATGCAATTTGCGCTCGCATCGGCGTTTCGTTTGCGCCCAAAAATGATGCAACGGCGCCTTTCGATGACGTCGCAACCAAGGATCTTGTACTTTGGATTTTACCGACGTCGGTAGGCCCACGGTAGGACATCAACCAACGGTCTTCTACCAGTAACCGCACCGGCTTGGTCCAGTTGTCCGACACATGTTCGTCGACCCATTCGTGCGTCCGAAGCTGATTTGCCGCAGTTAGAAGGACGGCGACGAAGCAGGTGAGAACGGCCAGCCCGCAAACGGTCACAGTCGTCCTATAGGCGGAGGAACTGCAGGTCGGTGACGACGCGCAGCCATTGAGGTGTCCCGGCCTCGTCGGCGAGGTCGGCGTGTAAATCAACTGCTCTGCCGTATCTGGACGGCGCGTGGGCTTGGTCGTAGCCCCACATTTGCAGAAGCAGTGAGGTCGTGGGCGAGGACGACTCCGAGTGCTGGACGCCCAGCGAATCGATAGGCGTGTTGGTGCATCCCGGACGGGTCACCGGTGCTGGGGACGACGAGCCTAGAGAAGGCGCCGACAGACTATAGCGCGGGAGGGATGAAACATATCGCTGGGCGTACATTCCTGCGATGGTTATTGGTCGGTTTGCTTGCTGGCTTGCTTGCTCCTTAGAACTGGCTCCTACCCACTATGGGGCATGTGCACTTTTTCTGAACACCAGTGGTTCATTTCGCGTGAACGGCACCACGTGGCGCATCGACCTCAAAGAATTCAAAGCCCCGCCATGACGTATGTAGTGACGCGGCACTAAGGAAAAGAGAATAAAAAAATCATAGCATATCCACGGGGTGAATGATGATGAGTCGGGCGAAGCTCCGGAGGGAATCATCGGTAAACCGTTGTTGTGCCAGAGCACCTGACCGAACGGGGAAACGAATAAACACGTGCACTTCGTTGGAAGTTCACGGCATCGCGGTCAGCGTCTGCCCTGCGTCCAAGAAAAAAAAAGCCAGCACCTGCTACCTGGAAGCAGGGATCAACCCCTGCATGCTTTGTCTGCAATCTCGGAAAACGGCGTCTTCACCCAGCCGGCCCCGTCGACTGATGCTAGTCGTTCTTCTAAGCTACCCAGCTACGGAAAGCAGCATTCCTGAGGATGATGGAAAGGCTGCTCGACACCTGGGACCAAAGAGCCTCCCTGTCCACACCTGGGACCAAAGAGCCACCCTGTCAACAATGGACTGGTCCCCTATTTAAGACCGGGCTGGTCCGTTGTTAAGAGAGACGCCCCAGCCGACTTGGTCGAGCTGGCAGGCTCTGTACCGCTATAAACTGCGATAACCTGCTATAACCTGCTAAGCCTGCTATAAACGTTGTTACTGTTTCATAAACGTTTGGCCTCCTTGCTCTGCTCCTCAACGATAAGTCCGATCTTCAGTTACATCGGCTCGCCAGCCTCCCGGCTTTCCACGTCACGAAAACCCCATTCCTAACAGTGGTTGGCAGCGCTGGGATACGCTACCTTCATCTCATCGTTCGACATGCTGGGATACGCTACCTCATCTCATCGTTGGACAAGCTGGGATACGCTACTTCATCTCATCGTTCGACACGCTGGGATACGCTACCTCATCTCATCGTTGGACCAAGTGGGATACGCTACCTCAACGTTTGGCTGCACGGGGATATGCTGCCCTGATCCCTACGGTTGGCAAGCCGGACCGGATCCCTGCAGGCCCGAGGAGCGAGGACGCTCAAGACACCGCTCGACAGCAGCCACGAGTTCGACCGGAGTCAGCTACTTTGGTTGGGTGAGTGCCCAACGTTTACTGGTCATTTCGCCAGACCTCTCTAGCACAGGCAGATGTAAGGAGAGAATTTTATGTTTTTGTTTGATTCATTTTACTCACTTTAAACCATGGTATTCGTTTTAAAGAGTAAATTTTGTAAGAATGCATCACGAGGGACGAGATCGCGAAGGAGAAGTACCTAGTGCAGGACCTCCTCGAAATTTGTGAGGACTTGGGCATTTCCGCCGGGTCCGCAAAAACAAAGGAAGCGATTCTCGAGGTGTTGCGGGCAGAGAACGTGACCGTCGAGGAAGCTGACGAGACTTGGGAGGAGATTTGTGAGAAAAGGCAGCGCAAAAATCGAGAGGCGGAGGAACGCGAAAGGCGCGAAAGGCAGGAAGCGGAGGAACGCGAAAGGCGCAAAAAGCGGGAGGCAGAGGAACGCGAAAGGCGCGAAGAGAGGCAGTCTCGGGAGCGAGAACATGCTCTTAAAATGAAAGAGCTTGATTGTAAAATTCAGGCGATTAAATGGCAGCGGGCACAATACCAACTCAAGATCTTCGAGACAGGCGAGAACATTGTGTCTTTTCTTGATAAGTTTGAACAGGTCTGCGAAGATGTTGGTATTAGCCAAGACCTTTTGGTGGAGAGGCTTCTCGCGTTGCTCCCGTGCCGAGTCGCATCAGTTTTGGAGCGCTCATCCGCTGAAGAAGCGCAAGACTTTGATAAGGCCAAAGGTTCCTTGTTACGACACTTCGCGGCTCCAGGTCCTGTTGACTGCGAAAGTCGAGACAGTAAAGACAGCGCTGAAGCGCGTCGTAAAGCGCTAGAGGCTGAGGCCCATCGCGAAGCGCTGCAGGCTGAGGCGCGCCGCAGGGCGATAGAAGAGGAAGCACTTCGTGATGCGCTCGAGGATGACGCGCGTCGCGGGGCACTAGAAGCTGAGACCCGCCACGAAGCGCTAGAGGCCGAGGCCCGTCGTAAGGCGCTTGAGAACGCCGAGACCCGTCGCGAGGCACGTGAGGACGCCGAGGCCCGTAGCGAGGCTCCTGAGGACGAAGCGCGTCGGAAAGCGCAACAGGACGAGGCGCGCCGTAGAGACCAAGAGGTCGAGAAGCGTCGCCAAGAGCGAGAGGCTGAGGCACTTCGAAGGGCGAAAGCGGACGAGGCGCTTCGAAAAGCGAAAGAGGCGCGACAACGAGATGCGCTTCGCGTGGCGCGAGAGGCTGAGGCGCTCCGCGAAGAGAGTGAGGATGACTCGCGTCGCATGGCGCTAGAAGCTGAAACCCGTCGCGAGGCGCTAGAGGACGCCGAGGCGTGTCGCAAGGCGCTAGAGGACAAGGCGACTCGCAAGGCGAAGGAGAAAGAGGGGGTTCTTAAAGCGTTTGAGGATAACGCGAGCCGCAAGACACTAGAGATTGAGGCCCATCGCGCGGCGCTACAGGCCGAGGCGCGCCGCGAAGACCAAGAGGTCGGAAAAACGTCGCGACGTGCTAGAGGCTGAAGCTCCTCGCGAGGAGCAGGACGCCGAAGTGCGTCATAGTGAAGAGGAGGCCGACTTCAAAGGCCAAAGAAAGGGTTGTACCCGCGACATTAGTACACCGCCACGAATTGAGACATCTCAAGGCGAGCCGGCTAGGTTAGAAACAGTCGGTACTATCGTTCTGCCTGAAGCGCAGACACCATTAAGCGATCCCGAGGATCAGCTAGTTGAGCAGTCTCAAGCTTTAGCAAAGCAAATTGAATGCGGCGTACTTGCGAGTACAAGTGCCGATGCTGCGAGCATTCCGAGCACTACCGAAAAGAAAAGGCGTCGGCGAAAACGCGTGAAGGCGAACGCGAGAGCTGCGAGTGGCGTTAAGCGCACCAAAGTGGCTAGGCGCGATGACGTCATCTCTCGAGACGCCACGTTAAAGGCAAGGCCTCAGAAATCGAAAAGGCTGGCTAAGAAAAGATGGAAGTTTCGGCCGCTGCTGAGACCTACATTAGGCGTGAAGCGCGTCGCGAAGACTCGAATTTCAAGTAAATTCAAGCGCCGTAGTCATCGCCTAATCTCTTCTCATTCTATGCGGAGTAGCGCCAGGAGCGCAGTGAGGTGTCGCGTACACCTGAACAGCGACAAAGGAAGTCCCTCACTATGGCGAAAGGGTAACGGCTTAGCCCGGAGGGGTACCATGGGCAGACAAAACCGCGGGTATGCCGGTTTGTCTGAGTTCGGCGACCACGGTACAAAGGTAGCCGCTACTAAGTGTGTCGGACGGGTTTATTCCCTGTCCCTTTGTCGAGATCGGACCCCTCGAAAAGTGTGGAATGCGCGGCTCCCCAGAGTTCGTCTGAAAGGGTGCGTTTGGAGACACCCCTGGATAACCGCAGCATAAAGATGGATTAATAATAATATCTGGGGTTTAACGTCCCAAAACCACCATATGATTATGAGAGACGCATAAAGATGGATTGACATCTTGAAAGAAGTTAGTGTGTTAATGTGTACTAACGAATTGAGGAGTGAAATTTTGTAATTTGTCACTTTCCTCCTCATTGTAGAGAACATTGAGAGATTTGTTTGGTTATTTGTTTCTTTTTTTAATATTTAGAGCCATGACCGTCAGCGCTAGTGTAAAGAGCTGTGAATGGTTTTAAAGGAGATGTAGGCTGAGTTAAAAGCCTCAGTTTTAAATACCTTTGTTTGGACAGCTAGAGTATAGCTTTTAGCGCTCGAGTAGAGCACAGCTTTTCGTAGTCGTTACAGAGATGAAGGCTGAATGATAAAAGCCTCTGTTTAACGTACTACTGACGTGTTTTGCGTTACGTGTTAGTATGCGCATCAGTGTAATTTTAGTTTCTCCTTGTTTTGTGTTAAACGCGTGAGTTTAATTTTCAGTTTTACTTCGTATTTATTTTGGAGCTGTTTGTTTTCTTTATGTAATACTCATTTGCCAAGTGCAATGAGGGAAAGCGTTTCAGCGAAAGGCTAGTGTTGTTTATCTTGAGATGTTTGTTGATAAGCAGTCAGAACACTTGCGAGTGGTGCCAAGGCGCACGATTTAGGGAGCACTTAGTGAAGTGTTTGTGGTTTTGGGGCAAAATTGAGTCTTCCCCAGCAACTTCGATCGTCCCCAATCTGCCGATGTCACCATTGAGAATCGCTCGCGAAGAAATTCTGATTGGTTTAGCAGTGTCACGTTCTGACACTTAGCTAGAGCCACGTCCTCATTTTGGTATTCTTCCTGAGATACGTTGCTCGTGATGTTTTAATTTTAGCTTAGCGTAATCTCCAGGAAATGTTTTGTTCTTTTATGCTGGTCTGGCGATTTGATCAGCATTTGGAGGGCGCTTGCTTCGCCGGAGTGGTTTGGCTTTGTGTTGCTCCTTGGCAGTTCCAGGAAATTGTTGCTGTGCCGTGGAGGTCACTCCTGGTCACTCACAGTTGACAATGGTCAACCAGCATCGCATCGTCCGAGCTGCGTTTGACAGCTCGAACTCTGGATGCATTGTCTTGTGGCGGGGGTGCTGTTGTGCCAGAGCACCTGACCGAACGGGGAAACGAATAAACACGTGCACTTCGTTGGAAGTTCACGGCATCGCGGTCAGCGTCTGCCCTGCGTCCAAGAAAAAAAAGCCAGCACCTGCTACCTGGAAGCAGGGATCAACCCCTGCATGCTTGGTCTGCAATCTCGGAAAACGGCGTCTTCGCCCAGCCGGCCCCGTCGACTGATGCCAGTCGTTCTTCCAAGCTACCCAGCTACGGAAAGCACCATTCCTGAGGATGATGGAAAGGCTGCTCGACACCTGGGACCAAAGAGCCTCCCTGTCCACACCTGGGACCAAAGAGCCGCTATAAACAGCGATAACCTGCTATAACCTGCTATACCTGCTATAAACGTTGTTACTGTTTCATAAACGTTTGGCCTCCTCGCTCTGCTCCTCAACGATAAGT
This sequence comes from Rhipicephalus sanguineus, assembly GCF_013339695.2. Classification (NCBI taxonomy): domain Eukaryota; kingdom Metazoa; phylum Arthropoda; class Arachnida; order Ixodida; family Ixodidae; genus Rhipicephalus; species Rhipicephalus sanguineus. Next base: position 11,046 of record NW_023616230.1, read on the forward strand.
CCGATCTTCGGTTACATCGGCTCGCCAGCCTCCCGGCTTTCCACGTCACGAAAACCCCATTCCTAACACCGTGATACTCTTCCGTGAAATTCGCCCAGTACGTCATATAAAGAGTGTGAAACACCGCGGTGAGGTTATTATCGAACCAAAGTCGATCACACACGTCGCAACTGTGGCCAAACGAATAAGCGAGAAATTCCCGCTCGAACCGCGCGTCGGCTCCTTGAATGTGAGACCGCTGGCGCCGTTTGGTCGCCGCTTCCCGCACACGAGCACCATCAAGGTCTGCCAGGCGCCGCGCTCGGTTCGCCGCCGCTTCTCGGGCTCGCCTTTCGGGGTCCGATGCTCGGAGTGCACGTTGCGCCGCGGCGTCATTGGCGCGCACAGTCACAGGATCCGCCACGCGCCGCGCTCGCTTCGCCGCCGCTTCCCGGGCTCGCACCGCGGGATCCTGGCGACGAGCACGAGCCGCCGCGGCCCTCCGCGCCCGCCGCTCCGCTTCATCTGTGCCCCTCCAACGATCCGACACGTACGGCGACGATCCAGGAGACTGAGAGAGGCACTCGTTCCCCGCGCACTACCGCGCACCCAGGCACAGCCCGCGCAGCAGCCGATCGGAGAGTAGCGTAGAGTGCCTCGATAGCGCGCGGGCATCAAGGCACCCTAGAGTAGCGGCACTTCCACCGCCATCTAGTGGCGATTCACACAAGCGCACTGTTGCACACACTTCTATTGGACCAACACAGATTGTGTACAGCGCCATCTAGAATATCATAGTCAACTGCAGTTTGTATGTACTTCTATGAGACAGCGCCATCTATTATACTGTTCGGGAGATACTGCCGACTGCCGGTTACGCCTGACATGGGACAAGGTTAGACTAAGAGGAGCTACGCCCCTAAAAAGAAACAGTACCCCCCCCCCCCTGAAACTGTCGCTTCACCTCAGCACGCAGAAAGGAGAGCGCTGTGTGTCGGCGTTATTTCAAAGGCGACTAGCTAATTGCTCGACTGGCAAATAATTGACAATTTTTACCCCTACTGGGCCAGGTAAGCTCGCAGCGTTCTGCACGGGATGCCTGGCCGCGATAACTGCGCCCGCGATGCTTCCAGTGAATCATTTCTTCACTTGTGCTTCTTCCTTGGCTTCTGCATTGCTGAAGTTAGTGGGATGTTGCAGCTACGTGCTGCTTCCCAATTTTTTTTTGCAGAGCCGGCACGAAGCATTATGTTTGGTTGCGAACAAGATAATTTTGTTGTATACGTTAGCAGAGTTCCTTGGGAAAACCACAAAGGTGTTTGCAACTTCACAACAATTCACAACTGCTTTTTCGTGTTTCTAGAACAATCGAGAGTATGTACCGTAATGAGGTCACGTGAATCACCGTTCTTGCATAACGTAGTGCGCCAGAAAGACGAGAAACGCCAGGAGAGAATAAGGCGCTCGTTTTTTTGTATTTTCAGAGGCTGGTGACGGCTCCTTTAAACTCAAAGATGCCGTCTGGCGTGACGAATGCGGTTTTCTCTCAAACCCTCTCGTCGACTTCAATTTGCCAGTAGCCCGTCTTCAAGCCCATCGACGAGAAGTACCTTGCGTTGCACAGCCGGTCGAACGTGTCGTCTATCCGGGGGAGCTGGAACACGTCCTTCTTAGTGATCTTGTTCAAACGAGGATAATCGACGCGTAATCGCAAGGTTCCGTGCTTCTTCTTCACTAAGACCACCGGAGACGCCCATGGACTGACGGATGGCTGGTTCATTTTGTCGTGCAACATTTCGTCGACTAGCTGCTTTATGGCTTCTCGTTCTTGCGCTGAAACTCGGTACGGGCTCTGGCGAACTGTTCTAGCACGCTCTTCGGTTATTATCCGATGTTTCGCGATCGGTGTTTGTCTGATTTTTTTATGACGTCGAGAAGCCGTCCCTGTATTGCCGGAGCAGTTATTTTTAGCTGTTCTTGCTTATGTATGGAAACACTCGGATTGACGTCGAAAGCTTGTTGAGGAGCTTGTATCGTCGGAGTAGATTTGGTAGAGTCTGTTAGGGCAAAAGCGTCGCTGGCTTCCACAATTTCTTTTATGCGGGCGATCGTCATACCTTTGTTGACGTGCTTGTATTCGTGATTGAAATTGGTGACCATCACCTACGCATTCCCTTCACCTATGCCTCTTCGACGCATTTCTCACGGTTGAGCAACGGGTGCTTGGCGCCCTCGATGACGCCTTCTATGTGTGCTGATTTCTCTGTGCTGACAGATATATGATGACGCTGGAGCGAGGCGGAATGGTGACCTGATCTTTCAGCTCATTCAAGGCATAGTTTCCTGGTGTTTTGTTTGACGGTAACGCTCCTTCTGAGGATAGCGTTATCGACTCGATCTCAGGCCGATAACAGCACCGCGTTGGCTTAAATCCATACCGAGAATTGCCACTCATGAACAATTTTTCAAGATGACGAATGTTGCAGGATAAGTCCGGTCATGAAAAGTGACTCGTGCGGTGCAGATTCCTGTCGGCATTATTAAAGGGACACTAAAGGCACATAACAATTTATCTCAGAGTGAATTTATCTCAGAGTGGCGGTCCTGGAAAGTAACATTGTCAACGACAGGAATCCGCTAGCCTTAGCAGTGAAGAGAATTAAGAACACGGGTACGGTCATCATCGCATTTGACGGTCTTAAAGTACCAAACTTCGTACGGTACGGCCCGACCTTGGTGAGATGTTTTCTCTACCGCAAGCACATGGACGTCTGCTACGCATGCGGCAAGTTGGGCCACCGAGCGGATGTGTGTCCGAGCCCTGAAGAGTCAATTTGCAGGGGTTGTGGTACACCCAAGCCAGAGGAGTCACATCAATGCTCACCGAAATGTGGCCTATGTGGAGGACCCCACCTGACGGCCGACAAAGACTGCAAGCAACGTTTCCAGATACCATACGTGGTCAGAAGGAGAAGACGAGAACGGGCCAACGAGGAAGCAAGCAAACAAATTCGCAGCACGCCCAGCAACGCGGAACCAGCGATGGAAAGGCGCCCTCGATCCAGGGGACGCTCCCGTTCCAAGAATCGCTCCAGAACCAGAGGCCATTCAAGATCTAGGAGCCAATCCAGAGCTCGGGGACGATCCTTCTCCAACGGGGCGCAGCTGTGCTTTGAATCGCCTGGAGGACCTTCACACCCCAGGGACGAAGATCGTCAACGGCAGTCAACCTGGGCCGATCGAGTCCGAGGAGGAGCGCAGGGAAAGCAGGTAACGCGCGAGCGAACGCCAGAGCATGAGCATACCAAAGTAGAAAGTGATAGGATAGCGCAACTAGAAAGAGAGAATGATAAGCTAAGAACCATGATAGAGAAGCTCATTACGGAAATGGCAGAAATTAGAAGAAGCTCTCAGATAGCCGTAAGAAATCAGCCACCCTCATCTAGCAGCAATAGCACGCAATCGGAAGTCCCACGACCCATGGACGTTACCAATGATGAGGGGGATAAGGAGAAACCCGCGCCTAAGAAGCGAGCCATAACTCCATGTGAACAAGTGCCTACCAGGGCGAAATCTGAAGTCAAAGAAATGCTCACAGCACTCAGCGAGAGCGTGAAGCAGATTAACGAAAGGCTGACACACTTCCAGTCAGGTATTTCAGCCATGGAAGAGCGCACTAACCAGAGATTCCTCAAGATTGAAGCATATCTCAACGATACGGTGGTCCCAGCTCTGGCCCCCACGGCTCCTGAACCTCTCGTTCAACGCACGAGGTCTCACAGTCTTCCTAAACTAAATAACACACCTCAGCCCAAGCACGATGGCTGCACAAACTAGTACAATTAAAATGTGGCAGTGGAACTGCAGGGGTTACCAACATAAAAAGGCGCCCCTGCAACAATATATTCGATCGCACCCTGAGAAACCGCATGTCATCTTACTCCAAGAAACGCTCACCCCCAGCGTCGCTTTGCCCGGGTATAGCTCGGAGATAAAGTGTAACGATGGGGGGAGGGGTATCGCAACCCTAGTTACTAACAGGGCTACGCACATCAGCCACGATCTAAAGGTGACAGGTAGCAAAATTGAATACATCATGACGGAAATCATTCCAAACTCTTCAATTGGCAATCAGGAAAGCATCTTTATTCTCAATGTCTACAGCAGTCCTAAAGATATGAAGCAAAGATTCAAGTCCCTACTTACCAAAGCTGTCAAACTAGCTCGAGACTCTCCGCTAATCGTTGCCGGAGACTTCAACGCTCCCCATCATGCGTGGGGTTACCACTACAATACCAACAAAGGGGAGAGCCTATGGCGCGAAGCGACAGACCTAGAGTTAACGCTCATCACAGACCCAGCATTCCCGACTAGATGCGGCACATCGACATGTCGAGACACAACTCCGGACCTCACTTTTGTACACAACGCTACGGAACCCACCTGGACTAACTTGAACCAAGACTTTGGTAGTGACCATAATATATTAAGGATCGACTTACGAATTCGGCAGAAGAGACTACGCAAATTTCAGGTCATAGACTGGGACGAATTCCGCAAAGTCAGAAAGGAAAGGGTGATTGGAGAAGTGAACCTGGAACAATGGACAGCACAGCTAAGGGAGGATGTTGACGCCGCAACTAAAGAGGTGCTCGCGGATCTCCCTATCGAGCAGATGGACAGCCGACTAGCGCACCTCATAGAAGCTAAACAGTCCCTACTTAACCGGTGGAAGGGCCAGAGACTCAACCGTAGGCTGCGAAAGAAAATTGCCGAAATCAATAAAGCGATAGAAGAGCATTGCAAAACCCTATCCAAACAACAGTGGGATGAGGTTTGCAACTCCATAGATGGCCGAATGAGGAAAGGAGGACCCTGGAATCTACTCAAGCATCTACTAGATAAAACCAACACGAAATCGAATCAGCGCAACACGTTGAGCAAAATTCTGCACGTGGCACAAAACGATTCATCTAAGTCGGAAGTTATTGAGGAGCTAGTGAATAGGTACCTATCCGTCGAGGACACACAGCAGCCGCCCCCTTCTCGATTAGGCTATGCGGGTCCAAGCAACCCCATTTTAGATGCTGAATTCACAATAGCAGATGTGAGGGTGGCTTTATACGACCTCAACGGAAGATCTGCCCCCGGTCCCGACAGGATAACAAACAAGATGCTCCGCAATTTGGATGACGACTCCATAGAGTACTTAACACAACTAATTAATGAGATGTGGAAGAACGGTGAAGTTCCTCGCGAATGGAAGGCCGCTAACACCATTTTAATCCCAAAACCGGGAAAGCCCCCAGGCCTTGAGAATCTACGACCGATTTCCCTCACATCATGCGTGGGAAAGGCTGCTGAACATGTTATACTAAATCGATTATCTCGGTACCTGGAAGAGCACGAGGTTTACCCTCACAGGATGATAGGCTTCCGACATGGTCTATCTACGCAAGATGCCATGCTCCTACTCAAGAACCAAATAATCAGCCACAGGACAAGGGACACGAGAGCAATACTGGGACTAGACATGGAGAAAGCCTTCGATAATATCCATCATACCTTTATACTCAAGACCATTTCAAACCTCGGTTTGGGTAGTCACTTTTATCAATATGTTCAGGCTTTTCTCAGTGGAAGGACGGCAACGCTCAAGGCTGGGGATCTAACATCAGATACAGTGAAGCTTGGCAACCGAGGTACACCCCAAGGAGCGGTCATCTCGCCTACCCTTTTCAATATCTGTATGATAGGTCTCGCCAAAAGACTCGAAGATATCGAAGGCATAGAGTACACGATTTACGCGGACGACGTCACGATATGGTGTACTGGAGGCAGCGACGGAGAAATAGAAGAAAAATTACAAGAAGCCGTTAACGTCACTGAAGAGTACCTCATTCCAACGGGACTGCGATGCTCACCCAAGAAATCGGAACTCCTGTTATACAGACCTAAGAGAAGAGGCCGCAAACCCAGGGGCTGGATTCCTCCAGAGGAGAACGAGATCACGGTCTATACCAAGAGCGGAAGCGTCATCCCAAGAGTTAATTCTATCCGGGTCCTGGGCTTGGTGATAGAATCCAACGGCTCCAATAATCAAACAATACAACGTATCGCTAAGAAAGTGGACAACGCAATCAGGCTCATTAAAAGAGTGACTAACCGCCGACAAGGGCTTGGAGAAGACAACGTCGTAAGACTAGTTCACGCCTTTGTGCTATGTCACTTCGCCTACGTAGCAGCCATGCACGAGTGGCAGAGATCCGAAAGAGACAAACTAAATGTATTGTTAAGGAAGGTAATCAAGGTAGCTCTTGGGCTACCTGTCTACACCGAGACTGACAGGCTCATGCAGCTCGGGATGCACAATACAGTGGAAGAAATAGCAGAGGCACAAGAAAGAGCCCAGTTCATTAGACTCTCCACCACGCGATCAGGACGGCACATCCTCACACGGATTGGTATACCAATAACAGCAATAGATAACAACCATAAAGAAATTCCCAACGATTTGAGGGAGAATATAACAGTTCTGCCTGTTCCAAGGAATGTTCACCCCATTCATAATGTGAGCAGAAGGCAAGCCAGAGCCAAAGCCCTGCTAGAAAAAGCTAAAAATCAGGCTGAAGAATGCTCGTTTGTCGACGCGGCTTTCATGTCCAATAAACGAGCCTTCACAGTAGTACTTGTGAACGGCGAAGGTGAACTCGTCAACTCGGCTTCCACCTACACCACAGAATCAGAAATTGCTGAGCAAGTAGCCATCGCACTGGCGCTTTTAGACCCAAATAGATCGAGGATCCACAGCGATTCTAGGGCAGCCGTCCGAGCATTTGCCAAAGGAGTTATTTCCAGACAGGCTCTGGCAATTCTCAAGGGAAAGGTAATCAAACCACACACGATCATCTGGTTTCCTGCTCACATGGGAGAAATCAACGGTGCTCCCGCGAACCTCAACGAATCTGCCCACAATGCTGCACGAGGACTTGCCAACCGTGCAGCCACAAGGCAAGAAGATGCTGAGGTTTCAGAATGCAGGGATCACCTCCTCTCTTACAACGAGCTAACAAAGCACTTTTACCTAGGACGCAGGGTCTTCCCCCCTCCACACAGTAAACTAAATCGAGCACAGGCCATTACACTAAGGCTCTTACAAACAAGAACCTATCCGAACCCGCTCTTAATTACCAAGATTTATCCGGAGTTCTCTACTCCTACAACATGCCAAACATGCCACGAAACAATAGATCTCACTCATATGCTCTGGCGTTGCTCCGCGTTACGCAGCGACAAGGAAAACACTGAAGAGCGGTGGGACGCAGCTCTGCGCAGTCCGACATTAGAGGGACAATTATGGGCAGTCCAACGGGCCCGCGAAGCGGCCGAAAGACTAGGTCTTTCGGTCCCAACGTGGGAGCGGCCCGCTTCGGGCTAGGAAACTAGCACGACCTATTGGACCTCAATAAAGTTCTTTCATCCATCCATCCATACGAGCGTGAGTGCTTTGTTCTGAGGCACCGTCGACTACGGCTTCGAAATTAACTGAATAGGCTTAGTGACGATATCGGCTACCGGCCCGGTAACCATCGGCGGTAAAGCGGCCAGCGACGTTACTTCGATACTGCGATTCTTTGTCGTGAATCGGTTGCGTCGCTGTGCGGTTGGCGCGGATGGATTCCGAGCTCACGTTCCACGGCAAGCGAATCTTGGCGTTGAAAACTCGTTCAGTTCACGAAAGGCAACAGGCATGACGGCTAACATGAATAGAACTCGGGTATTATGCACGTCAACATTCTTTAAATGTCACTGAGGCGCCAGTGCCAAATATACAGGGTGTTTCAAAAAATGTGTCCAACCTTCTCAAAAAATCAGGAAAATGCGATATTTGCTCGGGGTTTTCAGAATTGCTTTTTCTATAGCGGCAGGAATCTTAAGGTAGTTAAGGACATCATTTAGGACAGTAATTAAAAAAGTTACGTTAACTAACCTTTAATTAGTGGAGTTATGTGATTGTGTCAAACGGGTGAATTGAAGTTCTTCATGCGAGGAACCCATCCGAGCTTTGAGATTTCGAAAAAGCATCCTCTAGTAATCCTTGTGGCGTAATGAAATTCAACGAAATGCAACGGTTTTCAACAGCGAAAGCCATCGAATTCGGTTGAATTTCATTACTTCGTAATTATTACTAGAGGCCGCTTTTTCGAAATCTCAATGTTGGGATGGGTTTCTGGCACGAAGAACTTCAATTCCCCAATTTGACAGAGTCACCTAACTCCACTAATTAAAAAGTTAATTAATTTAACTTTTTTAATTACAGTCCCAAATAATTTCTTTAACCATCTTAAAATCCCTGCCACTACAGAAAAACCAATTCTGAAGGCAGCAATCAAACATCGCATTTTCCTGATTTTTTGAGAAGGTTGGACACATTTCTTGAAACACCCTGCATCCGTAACAGTTGTACCGTTTGTACCAAGCACGCAAGTTCGCTTCAAGCATGCTCCCAGCAATAACTTGAGTGACCTCCTATATATTTTCAAGAATGCCATTAAAACAAATGTCTCCTTACGTATGAGAGAACACTGCATGCATAATAACCTCCACTGCACTAATACGACAGTGTGTGTAGCGACACGTTCGTGCATATAAACCCCCGTTCTTTTGTACCTCTCGCCGCGGCGTGATGTGTTCTAGTGGTTAGCGTACGCGCTTGCTGATGGAGTGTTCGCGAGTTCGAATCCGCGTGTGTTTGTTGTGAATTTTCCTGTGGTTTACTTCCGAGTGCAATATGTGTATATGGATTATGTATGTCATACAATGTGTGTCTAAGCCTCCAAATCCCCGGTTAGATCTTAAAAGGTGACTTAAATGAATCTTTGTTTCGCCGCTTCGTACACCGCCTATACAGGGTGTTTCAAGAAATGTGTCCAGCCTTCTCAAAAATTCAGGAAATTGCGATATTTGATTGCTGCCTTCAGAATTGGTTTTTCTGTAGTGGCAGGAATTTTAAGATGGTTAAAGAAATTATTTGGGACTGTAATTAAAAAGTTAAATTAATTAACATTTTAATTATTGGAGTTAGGTGGTTGTGTCAAATGGGAGAATTGAAGTTCTTCATGCCAGAAACCGAACCCAACTTTGAGATTTCGAAAACGTGGCATGTAGTAATAATTACGAAGTAATGAAATTCAACCAAACTCAATGGCGAAACCTAAACAGAAACTTCGAAGAACGCAACTACCATAATCTTCTGAGACGTCAAAAATGAGTAAATGACTATTTCCGTAGCGCTTGGCATCCTAAGATGGTTAGAGACATGACTTGAGACAGTAATTAAGAAACTTAAATTAATTAACTTTTTAATTACGGGAGTTAGGCGACTGTGTCAATTTGGGGAATTGAAGTTCTTCGTGCCAGAAACCCATACCAACAATGAGATTTCGAAAAAGCGGCCTCTTGTAATATTTACGAAGTAATGAAATTCAACCGAATTCGATGGCTTTCGCTGTTGAAAGCCGTTGCATTTTGTTGAAATTCATTACGCTACAACAATTACTAGAGGACGCTTTTTCGAAATCTCAAAGCTAGGTTGGGTTCCTCGCATGAAGAACTTCAATTTTCCCATTTGACACAATCATCTAACTCCACTAATTAAAAAGTTAATTAATGTAACTTTCTTAATTACTGTCCTAAATGATGTCCTTAACTACCTTAAGATTTCTGCCGCTACAGAAAAAGTAATTCTGAAAGCCTCGAGCAAATATCGCATTTTCCTTAATTTTTGAGAAGGTTGGACACATTTCTTGAAACACCCTGTATAGCTAGGACGTGCCGTAGCTGGGACACACCGTAGCTAGGCTCACGCGGAACGAGGAGATCTCCATAGCCGGCCTTCTAACCAGCCGGGATTCGAGAAGAAAAACCTCCGGATTGTATTGAGTCCCGCCTATGCGATGAGCCGCTGACAAAACTACTACGTCTCAAGACGGCTACGGGCGGCGCCGCCTGCAGGTTGCGCCGGTTAAAGAAACAGTCTATAGGCGTTAGATTTTTCGTCTCGTTTCCGGGCTATAGACTGCCACTTTAAGCAGTACATGATTAAGAGTGTACTCTTGAAAGCGAAGCTCAGGCGTGCTCCAAGTTATTTTCCTGCGTAGTGCAAAATGAAATAAGCGCAACGGAGACAAAACTAAAAACGAAGACGCCTTCTCTGTGGCGCTCTTCTGCGCTCCGACTTTGGTTTCGCCGATCAATTTGGTCGATTTTGATCACTCTGCGAAAATCCACACCCGCCACTTTTAGGAAATCTCAAAGCAGCAAAACGCTCTTTGCCGGAACGATTCCCTTCTCCTGTTTGACTTTGTTCATTACCTTATTCGCTATAATTAAAGCTATATTTATTGTTGTATTCTTCATGTCTGGAGTCACAGAATATGCTACTATAATAGAATGTACAAGATGTAGTGAACAATACAGACGACGACGAAGCAGCCAAGAAAGCAAGCCACATCGTGAGTGGTAGCCACGCGACCCGAGCTTGCGCTTGCTTGGATTTTGGACCCTCGACGTTCCTCGACGTTCCTCGTCGTTCCTTCACGTTTGTACGTGAATAAACCACGTGACATTTGGTGGAGGTCGGGTTGGTTTTCAGCAAACTCCAGAGAACGCAGCAGGTCAACGTCTTGTATGTTGCCCAAACATTCCCCGCGAAGTAATGTAACTGAGGATGTCAGTGAGTTCGCAACCAGCATAATTGTAGCACCCGATTCAACGGCGAGTACGGCAAACGGTAGTCGCAAGCCGCGGCGGCGGAGAAATACCTCGGACGGGACGAACAGAACAGTTCCGTCTGGAGCGGCGTTACCGACCTCCAGCTGAATGCCATAACACCACCTGTTGCCACTTCTTCCGCTCCAGACATTTTCCACCCTTCCGTTGCCGCTGATCTATCGCCGACACATCGACGCGAACTCTTAGCCCTTCTTCGAGAGTTCCGCTCTTCCTTTGATTGCGCTCAACCATCATTGGGGCGTACAACGAGCATCACGCACCACATTGACACCGGTGGTAATGCTCCCTTACGCCAACGACCATATCGAGTTTCAGCGGAAGAGCGGCGTATTATCAACGAACAAGTCGACGATATGCTCAAGCGCGGTGTCATCCAGCCATCCCAGAGCCCCTGGTCGTCCCCTGTTGTGCTTGTGCGCAAAAAGGATGGATCAATTAGATTCTGTGTCGACTACCGCCGCCTCAATAAAATAACTCGGAAGGATGTATACCCGTTGCCACGCATCGACGATGCTCTCGATTGCTTGCAAGGAGCAGAATATTTCTCGTCGTTGGATTTACGCTCGGGTTATTGGCAAGTTCCTATGGCCGACCCTGACCGATCGAAGACTGCATTCGTCACTCCTGACGGGCTGTATGAATTTAACGTCATGCCGTTCGGACTCTGCAACGCCCCAGCTACCTTCGAACGGATGATGGACAACATCCTTCGCGGCTACAAGTGGAAAACCTGCCTCTGCTACCTTGACGACATTGTCGTTTTTTCTCGCGATTTTCCGACTCACCTTACTCGCCTTCGTGCAATTCTCACGTGTCTCACCTCTGCTGGCCTTCAACTTAACATCAAGAAGTGCCATTTTGCGGCGCGCCAGCTCACAATACTAGGCCACGTCGTCTGCAAGGAAGGCGTTCTTCCGGACCCCGCGAAACTCCGCGCCGTGGCCGAATATCCGAAGCCTAACTCTATGAAGACGCTTCGAAGTTTTATTGGGCTGTGCTCGTATTTTCGTCGATTTGTGCGCGACTTCGCTTCTATTATCGCGCCTCTTACCAATCTACTGACAGCCTCCAACGGCCTGTCTGCTTGGTCACAGGAGTGTGACGAGTCTTTTATGACGCTACGGCGCTTATTAACGTCGCCTCCGATACTTCGTCACTTTGATCCTAATGCGCCTACGGAGATCCATACCGACGCCAGCGGGGTCGGTCTTGGCGCAGTACTGGCTCAACGAAAACAAGGATATGAAGAATACGTCGTTGCTTACGCGAGTCGAACCCTCAAGAAAGCGGAGTGTAATTATTCCGTCACAGAGAAAGAGTGCCTCGCCATTATCTGGGCTTTGGCCAAGTTCCGCCCGTACCTTTATGGCCGCCCTTTCGAAGTAGTGACAGACCACCATGCCCTATGTTGGCTGTCATCGCTGAAGGATCCGTCGGGACGCCTCGGTCGTTGGGCGCTTCGCCTACAGGAATACGACATTCGTGTTGTGTACCGATCCGGCCGCAAACACTCGGACGCTGATGCCCTATCCCGCTCGCCGCTACCGGCTGACACAGCTTCGTCGTCAGCTCCTTCAGCTGTCTTGACGCCCATTGACTTCGCAGACATGCCGTTGGAACAACGCAAGGATGCGTGGATTTCCCATCTTCTCGACTTTCTGACTGACCCATTAGCACGTCCAGCCTCAAGAACTATCCGTCGTCAAGCCACGCATTTCACTATTCGAGACGACCTCCTCTATCGGCGGAATTACGCGTCTGACGGTCGGAGGTGGCTACTAGTGATACCACGACACATGCGCACGGAAATCTGTACTGCTTTTCACAACGACCCGCAAAGTGCTCACGCCGGCGCTCTCAAGACCTACAACCGCCTGCGCCAGCGATACTACTGGCGCGGCATGTATACTTTTGTGCGCAAGTACGTACGTGCTTGTACTGCTTGTCAGCGCCGTAAAGCTCCACCTGAACGCCCAGCCGGTACACTTCAGCCTCTGCCTTGTCCGGCGCGTCCATTTGATCGCGTCGGTATCGACTTATACGGACCGCTTCCCTCGACTTCTTCTGGAAATAGGTGGATAATTGTCGGCGTAGACCACCTCACACGTTACGCGGAAACTGCAGCCCTGCCCACAGCAACAGCAAGAGAAGTTGCGTTTTTCATCTTACGCAACTTTGTCCTTCGCCATGGCGCTCCCCGTGAACTTTTGAGCGACAGAGGGCGTGTTTTTCTGTCTGACGCTATTCAAGCATTGCTCGCTCAGTGCAACATCATTCATCGCATGACGACCGCATATCACCCGCAAACGAATGGCCTCACTGAACGATTTAATCGCACCCTCGGCGATATGCTGACAATGTACACCGCATCAGACCAGACCAATTGGGACACCGTCCTTCCGTTTGTCACGTACGCGTACAACACCGCTACGCATGCGACCACAGGTTTTTCGCCTTTCTTTCTCTTGTACGGACGCGATCCATCATGCACGCTTGACACTATGCTTCCCTACACGCCTGACTCATCTGAGTACACTGCAATTTCTGACGTTGCCAGATACGCCGAAGATTGCCGACGATTGGCCCGTTCGCTGACAACCGAGGACCAAGGCCGTCAGAAGCTAAGGCACGACACCGACCGACCTCTCCTTACTTTCACGACAGGTGCCCTGGTTTGGCTTTGGATCCCCCCGAACACTCCTGGCCTTTCGTCGAAATTACTGGCCCGATATCACGGGCCCTACCGCATTCTCACTCGTACGTCCCCAGTCAATTATGAGGTCGAGCCTTTGACACCGTCCCAAGACTTACGTCGTCGTGGCAGGGAAATCGTCCACGTGAGTCGCCTCAAGCCCTATTATGATCCCGCCATACTGACAACGCCTTAGGTCGCCAGGATGGCTACGCTATTCACCGGGGGCAAATGTAGTGAACAATACAGACGACGACGAAGCAGCCAAGAAAACAAGCCACATCGTGAGTGGTAGCCACGCGACCCGAGCTTGCGCTTGCTTGGATTTTGGACCCTCGACGTTCCTCGACGTTCCTCGTCGTTCCTTCACGTTTGTACGTGAATAAACCACGTGACAAAGATATCGTATTTTCCTTATTTTAAAGTATTTTTGGTCACATGTCTTGCAGCACACGGTATATATAATAGCGCAAAAGCTCCCTACAGCGCAGTCACGTTGATAATCAAACAGCAATTGCGCATATGACCTCCACAACGAAATACGTTTGGGAAGAATTTCACAAGCGACGAACAGAAATTGAGACAGTGAATTAAGACGTGATACGTGCAGGAGAAGTTGCGGAGCCTTTTCTTGCCCAGTCACCCAAGTGCCGCTAAAGTCGAGAAATTTCAGTTTCGCGTGCCTACCTGTGTATATTACAAAGAGCGCTTTGGTGGATTGCTTGCCTCGAATAAAATACGGCTCGTTCCAGTACTCCATATGCTGCAACAGTCTCGACTTCCTTAAAAGATCACTCCTCAATCTAATTATACCACTTAAAACATACGTCTAGGAGCAACTTGCACTAATTGGTTCTTAAAACTGAAGACATAAACAAGAAGCAGGACATCAACTTGAGCGATTCCTTTAAGCGGGCTCGTTTGCGTCGGTTTACGGCGCAACGTCTTCAGGTCTTGGCATGATACGTATAAATTAAGTTCGAAGTTAGCGACGAGGCCCTAATTTTCTCGACCTGCAACAGTCATTAGTTCTCATTAAAAGATAGAAATATTAATAGGAGAAGACGGCATTTCACTTAGAGTAATGGTTTGCTGCTTTAATGAAATTCGCTGTTGCAGTAATCGTGGTGTAAGGAATCGTGAAGTTTGCTCGCCTTAATTACTGGACACAGGAAAAAATACTACGTGGGTGTGATTCGCAATATCAATAATTAAGCCGTCGTTGATTTATTCCTCTAGAGGTAAATACTTCAGCACGGGGTCGTTTGACTGTTTTAACATAATTATTATTCAGTTAGGTCACTCACACCCGGCACGGTCGGCCTACTAAAATCTCATAACCGTGGTGGTCGTTAACGGAAACTTCTCACGAAGTTCTCGAATATTTCAACGCAGATTAGCATAAACATGGTAATACTCGAAAACTCACCCTGAACTTACGATGCTGCGAAAGCTGACTGACGCGTTTAGGCACGTTTGGTTACTGCGTTAGCACTGCATAGTATGTGCGAAAATATATTTCTCTGTTGCTTAATAATTTACAAAACTTTTTCGAGCACCGCTGCTTGACATGTATATATTTTTTTTTTCAGAAGAAAATGGTGGTGGCATGGAATCAGCGGATATTATAGTCAATCACAGCGTTATGCTCTCGGCCAACCTCTTCTCTATCTGCAGTAAATTTTACAGATCTACAATGAAATGATTAATGCAAATTATCGTTCAATATTCACTCACTGTTAGCACGATAAATATGAGTTTATAGCAACCTGTGCTGCTGCGTATATTGCTTTATAAATGTGTTTCTTGAATGTCACGATGCTTTTTGTCTGACGCAGATCCTTCTGCAAAATAAACTTAGCGCAGAAATATAGTTACGGTACACCAATAATATAATGAAAAATTTTTTTGCTACATTTTCAATCGCAATAAAAGCAACAAAGAGCTGAAACAGTGAAAATGCAACCACCAAGATGAAGAGAAATCGCGAAGGAAGAAAAGACCACGCTTTCTGCATATTCCTGTCACTATAGGTGTACCCCCCATACCCTAAACATTGGGTGCGCAGGCTTTATTCAATAATAAATGAAGTTGAATATTTATACCAATGTGAGTACTTCGATCGATAATCGCAACACGCAGTGGACATACTGTGGCCGTTACGGTACCTGCTGTCGCATTACTGTTTCATATTGTCACGCGCAGCACGTACGCGAAGTCAGCGACAACTCTGAAACAAAAAAAAAAACACTTTGCTTTATTCAGAGCGAACTCGTGCCCCACGAAGAAAAAGTCAATTCAATGGTTTCGCGAAAGCACGCTTCTTGCAGAGAGCACTCTCGTCAGCAGAACGACCCCCATTCACTATGCGCAGCCCGCTACAGCCTACCTAACGTCTATCACGGTATTCGAGAAGACGTGCACGTCATCATTCATAGTAGCTACACCGACTGCGTATGGGAAAAAAGCAAGGAAAAGAGATAGTTCTCCATTTTTAGTGGACGAGTGGTGAGTAGTGGGGCCGCGGCTTGCACAATTTTTCTGGGACATACACGCTAGGCGTTTTTGCCTACGTAGGACCGACGAACTTTGCTTTCGCATAGTCATATACAGATTTCTTATAATATATAGATACACCCGGCACGGTGTTCAATGGTTATGTTGCTCGACTGTTGATCCGAAGTTCGCGGGGTCGAATTCCGGCCGCGGCGGCGGCATTTTCGATGAAGGCGAATATGCTTGAGGGCCGTGAATTTAGATTTGGCTGCACGTTAAATAATCCCAGATGGTCAAAATTTCCGGAGCCCTCCACTATGGCGTCCCTTGTCATCATATCGTGGTTTTGGGACCTTAAACCTTAATAATAAATACTATTATATTGCAGAGATCGTGAAAAGTACAAAGCCGTACGACACTGCTTAGGAGAAAATCGGCTAATCCAACTCGTGAAACACTGCTCCTTTAAAAGGACTGTGCACACATTACAGCGTGGGTGCAAGAAATCTAACGATCTTATAGCAACAGCGAAAGGCAACGTGTAGGTAATATATCAGCACTTTCGTGAAGAATATCCGCAAAGTACATTGTCAAAAACTGACTGCTCTGCGCACGTATATTAGAAGTTGATGCTCGTGGACAGAAGAAAAGTTGAGAGAGGTCACAGCCCATGCACGGAAGCAAGTTGCATCGGTCAGTGTATTGTTGCATTATACAGGGTCGGATGTAACGGTATTCATTGTAAAAAGGGCAGTTGTGACGCGCTGCTTGATCACATCAAGATTTTTGGCAAAAGTCGCGAAAAATTGGCGCGTAAAATACTTGAGGCCTTTCATATAGCCAGGAAAGGCGAAGCGTGCAGTTGTGACAGCAGTGTGGCATTACGCAGAAAGGAGCAAGTTTTTATGCAATCTATTTGTGTAATCTCGAAGGTGAATAAGAACGGCAAAGGTGCGGTGATCTATCGCATATAGTAGATGCGCGCGTGCTTTGCATGTTTGGTTTGCGATTTTTGGTGATGGGAAGCCTATTGTTGCTTGGCCATGTGACCGCGGACTGTATATATCCGAGCCCCGCTCTGTTGAATAAACAGTTTGCAGTCCAGCCGCTTTCCTGTCTTCTTCACCGTTTCCTGTGATCGTTTATATTAGCTGGACATATGTTACCGTAATGCGATGCACCAACTAGCCCAACAGCGTGTTATACTAGAAACTAGAGTGAACTCTAGTGGCACGACAGGCCGGGCTCCCACGACTTCTTTTTTACACGGATGCCGCTATGTGGCGCCACTGCTACATTTCCTAGCAGCTTTGGCTGCGTTGTCGGGCCGTCGCTAGCCCCTTCAGAGGTGTAGCTGCGGTTCATTCTAATGCGTGTGTTTGCTTTCTGGTTCTTGCAAACATAAAACAGCCAGCTTGCTCACTGTATGGCTCAGCGGCTTTATTTTGACCAAGTACACATATCTTTCATTTTCATATTTACCGCATGCGCTCAGAACATTCGCTACACAGTGAGAACATTCGCTCATTATCCTCATACGGCCCTATTTCATTATAGTCGTGGTTCAGGCTTCTTATATAGAGGTTCATGGTAGAGGACACAGTGCTCAGATCAGAAATAAAAACGGACACCTCTTTATTAATTACGATGATTAAAAGATGACTACAAGATTACAGCTAGAATATATGCAGGAGGAGGCCCTGAAGTCAGAGACTGGAATGGGACATTATTTTCAGACTATACATAAAAACTATGCTACAGCAGTTTATATACGCCGAGTACAAAGAATAGCTTGTTTTTGGCATGAATAAGATAATTAAGAAATATAAAATCTGCAAATAATAAAGCTACAGGAAGCGTTGCGCGATACTGAAGATTTATAAACAGTGCAAATGACATGAAGTACAAAACATAATTTGGAAATGCATATGAATGACGCATAAAATAACAGTATAAATCATGTGGCTTACATATACTGGAAGGGCATTTCCGTGACAAGGATTGTAAACAACAATATAAAGTTTTACAAGACAAACAGGCTAAATCAGACTAGAATAAATTTGAGGACACTGAAGAGAGAGAAATAGATGAAAAGGAAACGCAGGGAGGTTAACCTGGCGCGAGTGACCGGTTTGCTACCCTGCACAGGGGTGGGGATATAGGGGTCGGAAAGAGTACAGAGAGAGAGTGAGATAAAATGAAAACGAAAAAAAAAAACGCACACATGCACACACACGCAAGACGTTCCAGTCAGAGCCGTTCTGAGAGACCAGTTGAACGCAGAAAGCGCAGTAGCGCTTGCACAGCCTTTTTCTGTGACGTTTGGTCTGGTCGATGGCGCAGTATTCTTTCTTCCGACAGAGTGAGGTCGTACAACTTATCGAGCGCGTTGCAAAGTGACTGTCTCTGTGAACAGTACTATGGGCAGTCGCACAGAATATGTTGAATTGTTTCAAAGTACAGTAATGAATATAGGGGCTACACATTAGTATTGAACAAAATAATTTTTTTAGCCAATGGCTTCGTCGGTGGGGTGCAAAAGAGGCACTTGCACCCACCCCCTGCCAGCCCCACCAGCGCTTCCCCTCCCCCACCCCTATCCGACACGGGTTTGCAACCCCCCCTCCCGAAAAAATCCTTCCGACGTCTATGCTTTTAGGTGTTTCCCGAATTCGTGAATTAGAAGTGTTTTGATGTCTACAAGAAATGTGTTCCAGAAAGCGACAAGTGAGAAGTGGGGGCGCTGAAGAGAAATGAGGAGATGAGAAATGGACGGATGCGATCAGGAGTGATAATGCGATAGCAACATTATTAGAACTCGCGAGAAGGGTACCTGCGGATCACAACAGCAAACTAGTCAGCACTAGATACAGCTTCTAACAATGATTTGTTATAGAAACCAGAGTGTAAGAGCTGGAATAAGAATGCTGGGCAGATATGTAGTGCGCGCAATGACGGGGAAGTGGTCAGTAATGTCAGTTTGTAAAGACTCCAACGCGAGATGGACAACAAAAGATTAGACAATGCATGATCGATTACAGTGCTAGAACCGCCAAGCAATGAGCCAGCAGGGGTATTAATAAGACCTTCGTAACTAAAACCATGAAAACAAGATGAATAACTCGCAGAGTTCAGAGATGAGTTCATTAATTTACGTATATAACCCATTATTATCACATATTTTCTTTTGTTATCTGAAGATAACCTGGCCGTTATTTATTCGCGAGAAACATAAAAATCTGAATCTGAGGAAGAAAGGGATCGGTAACATGAAATTTCTGTTATCGATGTTGAGAAAGTTAGATTATGTAAAAGTCCAACCAAACTCATTCGCAGTTTTGAATATTTAACGTGAAGTCGTGTCTTTGTTTGAGCGGGATACCCGACAAGAAACGGACAGCTGCTCCACTATGGTCCGCGCGAGAAAATGCAACAGAACACTCCGGTACTTGTAAAGTAATCAAATTGTAGCCGCCGACGAAGCGATTTGCGAGATTCCGGCAGCCGCGCTGTAGTGAACTATACTGTGCTGAGTGACACTTGCCGCGCGGCCGCTCCGCCGCACCTAGGAAAAGGCGCAGCGGCACCACGAGAAATCCTAGCGGCGGTCAGCGGCGTTTCCCACCGCCGAGAGATGCGGCGCGGCCTGCCGGTCGTGCCACTAGACTATATTCTAGTTCACGATACTAGAAACGTTATTATTTTTTCTCGCAAAGGAATAATGGGACCGCTGGATCACACGTACACTTTTACATAGCAACTAGGCCAGGGAAGCTCTCGCTGCCCAGACTCTCCGAAAGATAAGAAAATGGATTTTGTTTCCATGTAGTGCCACATAACCTATTCCGTTCGCGACACGAGCTGTGTTTGCAGAGTGGTGTGTCAGCTTGCAAATCCTTCTTTGTGCCTGCTAGGTGCAAGTGTGATTAACCGACGCACTATCTCGTGCAAGCGCGATGCAAGTCTTCGTCGCTTTCGCGAACGCGTCTGCGAAGGACGAACGGGTGCGTCTGATTAGTTGACGATTGTACAAGCGTTTCGTAGGTCTCATCCGGACGCACGTCAGCAATTCTCACTCTGCGTTACTCGTGGCAAGAAAGCGCGAAGCCGGCGCTTACATGACTGAAATGTTAGATGTCTTGTTTGCTATCGGAAGGAAACGGGAATTATGCTGTCGTATACATGGACTTCTTTAAAAGGGTTCTACGTTCCAGATAAGCCATAAGAATTCCTCCTCACTTACTCTGCGATTATTCTGCATACCAATTCCTACAGAGTCACTGCCTTGAATTTAGCTACAATGCGTTGATGTAATCTTTTGCACGGAAATGGGGGAAAATATATCGCTCAGGAAGAATACAACCGTAAAACTATAGCTATTATATAACGTCATTTAACTCTAATTTCTCAAAAAAAGGACCACAATTTTTTGCGCAGCGCACCTCCCACACGACAGTACCTAATTCTTGCGTAGAGTATAGGAAAACGAAGCTGCAATAATTTTTTGTACTGTTACTTTCTTCCTTGGTTAAAGCACTGAAACAGCTTTATTTTAATTGCGGGAAGACGTAAACCTAGACCATGTACATAAGTAGGGAAAAGGACATAAGCGGGCGTCAGACTTGGTATTAAAAAATACCCTTGTATCCTACTTGCAAGTCACTTTACCGAGCTATTAGTGGGTATCAATCATGAGTGTGTGCAACTCCGCACTATATCTTTGCATGCGAACTTTCATCATTGAAACCAGCTCTGATGAAGAGTAGCACCTTGACATTGCAATATCGCTATTTTCCTCACGGCTGCGACTTGAAACTACGGTAATTCAAACACTCTACCGCGTCGTTTTTAGGCGTCTACAAATGAGTCCATAACAGCATTCAGTACAATTTTTAGAAGCTAAACTTCTGCATCTTTTTGACAGCATGAAATAGTGCTAGAATCAGCTTGACTTAGTGTCATTTTAAGCGTCAGTTTGCTATGGCTCTGGCTGAGCAAGGTTGCTGTTCTGGGAAAGTGCGCGGAGTTTTGCCTGGTGGTACACTACGGGCAGTCGAGCTCTCAAGTGAGCGTTTAGTATGAACTCGGAAGTGTTGCCACCAGCAGGAATTCGGTGGGGCTTTGTGTCCAAGCCAAAGAAACTTTCATTCGGAATCCACGGTTTGTTTCTATAGATGGCCTTAAACGTCGATTCCAGTAAACATTTTCTTTTACTAGGATGTACTTACACGGAACTCTCTCGTGGTCACGTATTCGTCCCAGTCGTTAAGAGCAGGACTCACACGTAACGACAGGACTTACGTCCTATACAGTACTCTTTATGTACTCTGGCCGCTTGTTTGCGGATGCTGAGGGGGGAGCTGTTGCGTGACGGCTCCTGTAGACACCTCATTCATTCTTTAACGCGTTCTACAATGAAGATGGTGATGAGTAAGGCATTGCCCACACCATGGTAGCCGAAGGAGAGCGAAAAGGTCAAAGCGGGCCTTTTCGCTTCAACGCGTCACTTTAAGCTGCTGTTTGTTAAGAACTCACTTCTCTTAGCCGTTTTAACGCGACAGCGTTAAAGAGCTCGTATCGCAGAAATTCCGCCGTCGGCGTCGGCGTCGGCGCCGTTGGTCGTGAGCGAAAAATCATCATCTTGTCCGTGACCGAAGAATCTAAAAAGGTGCAAATAAAATAAATAATAAAAATGTTCGGTCAGAATAAGAATCGAACCCACGCCGTCTGCGTGGCAAGCAGGTGTTCTACCACACAGCCACGCCTCTGCTTGGAGCTGCACTGAAAGTAACTTTCATGCTTCCCAAAAATACGCGTCCTGTATACAGGTGTCACAGTACGAGATGTTATATCGCAGTAATATTGCGTGGTGCAAGCGTACATTGCCATCGAGCGTCACACCATGACAACATCATAAAGACTTGGTGCTTTAAATACAGCCACCCATTACAAAAGGCACACACATTACTGCGCGTATTCCCTTATGACCACGTAATGGGTGCATCTCAACTTCGAAAAAGTTTCTCGCGCATAATTGCTCCTGGTTTAAAGCATGCTACCCATTACATAAGGTACACACGTTGGTGCGCTCATTCTGTTAAACACTCGTAGTGCTTGAAGTGCGCACTAGGGGCAGGATATCGCTATCGCGTTCAACTCTTAAAGGCGAAGCTTAAGCGTCCTCCAATTTTCCTTGGCTTTTAATCTTCTACACGATTCATGCACAACACGGAGAAGAAATCGCTGACTCGCATTCACCCGGCATTGCAAATGCCGCCAGTGCAGGGACATGCAAACGCACCTTTGCTCCAGCTTCTGCTAAATCTCCTCCTCTCGGCAATCTTCACTCAACTCTGGCTATTTAAGAATATGCCATTGTGAAGGCGGCCAGTTTTTTTTCGCGCTGCACTTGGTAGTCTGGGACCATGTCATCAGAATCACCACCAATTGTGGCCGCTTTCGGTGGACCGTTACTTTTTTTTTTACTCTATTCAACAAAACGTATTCAACATCACGGTAATGCTAACTTGAGTACACTCCTTCATGTGATACACTTTTAACTGCTTCAGAGCTGCTAATCATTGCAACCACATTTTGCAAGTGTAAACACCATATTAGTGACCGCGTACTCATACACGTGTCTTGCGCTCCACGCGTTATATGGTTCAGCTCAGCATAAAATATTATCCAGATTCATATTGTTATACGTGCCTGTCATAAACTTCACAGTCGTGGGTTCATGATCACAACCCTAACCACCTTTCCAACAATGCAGCTCACCAAGAGAGCTTACGTACGTGTCGCAGTACATAAAACTACGTAGTAGAGCCCGTGGTTCTTTAAGCTATGAACGTATATCAGGCTTAAGGTTATCATAGTCCTTCAGGCAGTCATCACTAAGAAGGGATTGTATACTTTGCAACAGCAGCGAAACAGCTTTCTTCACGCGGTGCTTTGAAGTTCCCACATTTACTGGCCTCGCAGAGCTGGTTCAGAAAGCTTTCCTCTCTGGGAAGCGTTTTTGACGCCGCCGTCGGAATTTCCTGTCACGCTCGCCAAGTCTTCTTGCCTTCGCTTGATCGCTGTCGCATTCTTCGCTTGGTGCACGACGTGCGCGCCTTCCGCGCGATTAGCGAGCTGGAGGAACGCCGCTCCGACGCGCGTTCGTTTACGCGCAAAAGATTTTTCCGGCATCGTGACGCGAAAAGGCATCATAGCTAGGTTTCATCGGCGTATGTAATCTACAAAGTTTTCGCGTGTAGTTCGCTAGGGCCGAAATAACCTGTTTGCCAGATTACATCCTGTACCATTTGCTGGTGCAATTTCAACGCCTTAGAAATATCTTTTCTGGATTATCAGATTCATCTGTTTAATTGACAAAACACGTTGTGAACGGATAATACCGGCATATAGCGGAGGTGCCGATGGAGTATCTACGGTCGTAATTGTATCAACATTCACCAATACCATGGCTTGAGCGTCATGCATTCGCCTCTTTCAACTCGCTCACTACGGCGTTTCTGCGTTAAGTAGGCGCTAGTTCTGCATAATGCCACGAAAAGAAAATTCTTTATTCCTATCTCATAAAACATTCATGGTGGACAAGGCATCCGTCAGCGGCGCTGAAAGGTCATTTTCTCGTTCTTTTATCGTCGGCGTTCACCTCTTCCTTTATCTGAGCACTACACGAATGAGCCCAGCATAAGGCAACAATATCCGACAGGTAAGCAGCTTTGGCGAGCCCCATGTAGTGGTTCCCATCTTTTCAGAAACAACACAAAATATGTGTATTGAACTTTAAAACGTCGTCACTTAGCGCAAAATGACTAAAAAAAGAAGCAAAAGGGAGCAATGTGAGTGTTAAAAGAAAAAATGCCAGGCCTGCGCGGAAAGCGAAGCACAGTCACAGCGAAAGCTGAAAGAGCGGCATTTCTAGAGCCCATTGTAAACTCTCTTGGGGCTACTAATACAAGTACACTAGCAAGGTCGCCACTACGCCATAAATCACAATAGTTGTGGAATTGGGAAGCACCTACAACGCCATTATTCGTCATTGTGCGCAGAAGCGAGGTTCCAGCTACACATATGTAAGGCATTATGTGCACTTTGTTTACGTGACGACTGATGACGATGAAGAATTGTGGCTCAGCCCTTTGTAATGGGTTGGAAGCTTTAAACGGCTCACCAGTTACGTAATTCGTATTGTGTGACGCCCGGTCGCTATTTAACTCTCCCGCCATGCAATATAGCATATATTGACGTGAGAAAGAGAGACAGAGGGAGGGGGAAGAACTTTGCTGAGACCCTGAGGAAATGGATGATGGGCTCATGGGCTTCCTTGGCAACCAATGCAAGTGCACTTGCGAGGAACCCACTACGCTATAAATCATTGTAATTTTTTAGAAGTAGGGCAGCAGGCACTATGCCATTTTTCGTCATTCAACGCAGAGCCATGGTACCCGCTAAAACATGTAAGGCATCATGCGCACTTTGTTGGTGTTGTGCCTGATGACGATGAAGAATTATTGCAGAGCCCCTTGCAGTGGGTTGGAAGCATCCAACAGCCCCCCGTTGCTCAATTCGCATTGTGTGACGCCTGGTTACAGAATTCGCGTTGTGTGGTGCGTGGTTGTTATTTCACTCTTCTACCACACTAAATGACATATGTTAATGTGGTTCCTTCTGAGCATGAGGCCTGTATAGCGTCGTTTTGCAAGGCAGTTCCAAGCACCGGCATGGCTCTGAGGTACAACACTGGGCTCCCACGCAGAGGGCCCAGGTTCGAACCCCGTTCCATCCTGGAAATTTTTTCTTATGTCGTTTTCTTATTTCGAGCGATAGTGGTTACGGACACCGGCGGCGGCGGACAACTACGCCACCAAAAACTGCCGTTGAAATGATCTCATAACAGCTTTCGCTGTAAAACAATCACGCAGCACTAAGTCGCGCAAAGCTGGGTAACAGAACAGCCGGCGGGCACGTTTCAGCTTCCCTAATTAACCCTATGTACAGTGTGCTTGGCACTCATTGAGCATGTACCGGCTCAGGATGACGACAATTTTCTTTTTACAACACACGACAAACCTCGACCATAACAGCTCTGCCGTAAAAAGTCATTTTAGCAGGACTTCGTTCACTTGCCGATTTCTTCGAAATTACAAGTTACGCGAGACTCGGTTGGTTTTCGTAAAACCATGTAGACAGAATTTGCCCTGCTGAACCAGGAGGAATTCATACAGCAAAAGCTTGAAGAAGAAAAAGCTGATGCTTGCAATGTTTCTTTATTTCTCCAAGACTTTTGACCTTATCAGCCATAAGTTTTTACTTGAAAAGCTTTATCATTACGGCATTCTAGGCAGAGCTCCTTCTCTTATCATGCACTACCTTCGACACAGGTCTCAGTCTGCAGCTGCACCTCAAACGAAAATTTAAAAGACTAAAACGGGCTAAATCAAACAACAATACAGTGAAAATGGCACTAGCGAGGTTGAATGAGGCAGTCTATAATGCAAATCAACATTACTTGAGTTATACATTGCCTAATTTCATCAAAAACTCCCCCGAGAAGTTTTGGCGGTACCTTTTCACACAGAAAAAGGCAGTTGATCGAATTATGTGCGATGGACTGACTATCGATGATAACGCAGTATAGCTGAAAGGTTCAATGAATACTTTCACAGTGTTTTTTTCTAGTCAAACTGAACCGTTACGTCAGAGCCGTAATAGCCTGCATGAAAATTCCACCCTAATTTCAGAAGCTGGTGTTTTTTCTATGTTGCTGAATTTAAAGACAAAATCGTCGCCTGGCCCTGATAATATACCAAACCCCTTTCGTCGTCGTTATACCGAAGTGCTTTCGAAATATCTTGTTGTTATTTTCCGTGCTTCCTTGTCATCAGCTGGCGTTCCTGTTGATTGGAAAACAGCACGAATCGTTCCCGTCTTAAAGAAAGGAGACAGCATGCTATTAACAAACTATCGACCGATCTCATTGACGTCATCATGTTGCAAAATGCTGGAGCACGTCATCGCGAATTACATAAACAAGTTTTTAGCTGACAATAGTAAATTAACTCCGTTTCAACATGGTTTTAAAAAGGGGCTCTCTACAGTCGCCCAGTTCACAACAATCGTACATAGCTTAGCCTCGGTTCTAGACAAATCAGGTCAGGTCGATGTTATTTTCCTGGATTTTAAGAAGGCTTTTGACCTTGTATGTCATTCTAAACTAATCTTAAAGCTTCAGGCACTAGGCTTACCAGGTTTTATTATTTCTTGGGTTGCAGCATACTTAAGCGACAGAGTGCAATTCGTGTGTATTGATGGCCATTGCTCAAGACAGCTACCAGTGACTTCTGGTGTGCCACAAGGAAGTGTCCTTGGGCCATTGTTGTTTTCTATGTACATAAATGATATCGTTGATGTAATTAGTGAGCCGGTTTGTATCAGACTTTTTGCTGATGATTGCGTGCTGTTTAATGAGGTGAAATGTTCTGAGGATAAAGTACTCCTTAATTATAATTTACAGAAAATTCATAAATGGTGCGAAAAATGGGACATGGTTCTCAATGCCCAGAAAACTGTTTTCATGAAAATAACCAGAAAGAGCCATTGTCTTTCTTTTCCGTGCTCGCTTGCATCAATTCCGCTTGTTGAAGTTACAAACTACAAATATCTCGGTGTCACTATAAGAAACACGCTAAAATGGAATTCACACATATCAAACATATGTGCGTCCTCCTTCCGAAAACTCTGCTTACTCAGACATAAATTAAAACAAGCACCAGCTGAGGCAAAACGATTAGCATACTTATCACTTATTCGACCAAAGCTTGAATACACCGCTATTGCTTGGGACCCACATACTAAACAAAACATCGATGTTCTGGAAAGGATTCAACGAAAAGCTATACGTTTTATTTATTCAAAGTATCGGAAAACTGACTCTCGAACACTTTTAATGTGTGAACATGGTATCCCAACATTGCAGCTACGGCGTAAGATACTGAGACTGAAGTTTCTTTTTCAGCTAAAAAACAGAAAAATAGCTTTAAATCCAGATGAATACATATCACCCCTCTTAACCCGAGAAACGAGGCATCGTCATGCCGAGTGTCTTACGCCCTACAGCACCAGAACCAATGCTTTTAAATTTTCATTTTTCCCTCGTACGATAAACGAGTGGAATGCCCTTCCATTGACATGGTTACATAGTGCTGAACTAATAGAGCAAATGATTAAATAGACGTATGTCGTTTTGTTTTGATGTAACCATACCTGCTGTATTTACTGTATGTCACCTTACCTACTATATTTTATGATTACTGTACGTGTGTGTATACATTCTACTTTTGTTGTGTGTATTGCAATGCATGGCGATTTGTTTTGCCTTTTTGTTGTTGTTGCACACATCTAACTGTGTGCAATGTATAATGTTCAGTTGAATGTAATATTGTAACCACTCCTGCTTGGGCCGCTCAACGGGCCTGCAGTATCCTATAAATAAAATAAAATAAATAAAACATTAATTTTAAACATTTTCGGATTGTTGCTCCAAACAAAAATCGGCGGATCCCATTCTTTCTGGGAATCTGTTTCATGCGAAGCAGTCAGCGAGTACTTCTATGCTGCCATTTTATGGCTTTTAGCCAAGCGTTACGAGGTTGATCAAGGTGATTTTGTAAGTGTAGTAGCTGTGTGCACATGTTGGGCTTACCAGGCACGTCCACACATTGGCGTTTAAAGTGTAACTTATGGTTTGACGTAACGTCAGCCCTCACGTAAGAGTACATACGTCAGTATTATCGAAACTAAATGCACTTTACGGTGCAATAATGGGAATATCATACGTAACTTTCGTTAATGTATTCTTCCGTGCTCGAGCAATGCTTCATTATAGCTTGCTGAACCATGGGAATACAAATGTTATAAAAGCGAAGCCAACACTGGAACCAGAGACGTTAACCTGACATGACGCCTGAATCGTAGGAGTACATGTTTATTGCATTGTTACACAATTATATACCCAGCACCACAACCACAATTGAGTTGCACCGAATTACGCCTGCATTGGGTGTTTTTCCGAAAGCAGTTTCTAGACCTGGCGTGGCTCTGTGGTAGAATGCCTGACTGCCACGCAGAATCCTTGGGTTCGATTCCTGCTGAGATCCTAGATTTGATTCTTTCCTTCGAGGTCAACGCTGCCGATGTCGTTTTTCTTAATGCTCTGGCATTTAAATTACCATGTGTGTTCTCGCCGTTGCTAGGCAGATATAAACTGTCGGTCACCTGTGGCGCATACCCGTGCACCGCGGCCCGTGGTAAACGGGTGTGTGCCACACGTGTCTGGAGGAAAGGGTTTGACGACGTACGCGACAGGATTTTCATATTATTCATGTCATGACCCGACAGTCATATTCGTCAAATCCTCTTGTCTTCCATGCCAATTTTGGTCTACACCAAGTAAAGGAGGCGATCATGAAGCACCCAGACGTAGGCGGCTATAGATAGATAGATTAGAAGATAGATATAAGATAGATAGATAATAGATAGATAGATAGATTAGATAGATAGATATATAGATATATAGATAGATAGATAGATAGATGATAGATAGATAGATAGATAGATAGATAGATAGATAGATATGATAGATAGATAGATAGTATATAGATAGATCGATATAAAAATAGAAGATAATATATAGATAGATAGATAGATAGATATATTAGATAGTAGATACGATAGATAGAGTAGATAGATAGATAGATAGATACGTAGATAGAAACGCTCAAGTGCCAAAGGATCGCTAAGAAATGCAGCAATAAGAGAATTACTAAGCAGTATCAGAATAAAAGTGACCTATCAGTTGTGACCATGACTCAGCCGGAGTGACATTCAAATCCGTGTAAATGAGCGAATTGTTGCATCATGTCATGGTTCCTGCGTAGGAGGCGGTTCAAAATTCCGTGATCGAGCGTTTGATTCTTTGACGCAGACGGGAAGGGAGCAGTGTTCATATATATTATATATATATATATATATATATAATATATATATATATATATATATCTATATATATATATATATATATATATATATATATAATATATATGTGACACGACGTCGGTACACGGAACGATGTTGTATTTACAGCAAAGGCGCCGAACCAAAAACCGAACACCGGCGATCCAACACGATGATGATGATCACGATGATTTGTATGCACAAGTGAAGATGATGACCGACACAGTCAGCGCTCATACTATTTTCCCCCCCTTCACGAAAGCGGTCAGCAAGACGTCCATTTAGTAAGGGTACGAACGCCGGATATAGGGCTTCAGGCGAGACACATGGGTGATCTCGGCACCGCGACGGCGACGGTCCGAAGCCGAACTAACAGGAGCGACGCGATAATTCACCGCAGACGTTCGTTCAAGCACGGTGTAAGGGCCCAGGTATCTGTGAACGAATTTTCACAGAGCCCCGGTGTGCGAACAGGGCTCCAGAGGAGCACTTCGTCGCCTGGGTGGAAAGACACAACTCTACGTTTCCATCACAACGACTTTCCTCTTGGCCTGAATGGCAGCGTCCCTTCCAGAAAGTTCGCTGCCCGCGTCGCCCGCTGCCGTGAAATTGCCCGCGCCAACAACTTGGCGCGGGCAATTTCAGGCAGCGGGCGACGCGGGCAGCGAACTCTTCTGGAAGGGACGCTGATGGGACAGAGAGCGCGGAGAAGAAGCTGGTTGTCCTAATAAAAGACGGTGCACGCCATACACGAGGAAACGGGCTGTAGCTTGTAGTGCGTGTATGTCGTTTGTAGGCAAACGTGACGAAGGCAGTATTGTGTCCCAGTTTCTTGTGTCGGTCTGAACATACATAGAATCATGTCGGACAAAGTTCGGTGAAAACGCTCGATGAGACCATTGTCTGCGGGTGATATGCCGAGTGGTCTTATGGATGGTGTCAGAGGCCTGTAGACTTCGCGAGGACATGAGAAAGAAACGTCTTGCCACGGTCACTAAGGAGAACTAAGAGGATTGTATGCACAAGTGAAGTGATGACCGACACAGTCCAGCGCTCACAATAATATATATATATATATATATAATATTATATATATATATATATATATATATATATATATATATATCTATATATATATCATAGAGTGCGCAAAGAGATACCGAAAATAATATATATATAGATATATATATATATACTATATATATTATATATAATATATATTTATATATATATATATATTATATATAATATATATATATCAAGAGTGCGCAAAAGAGATACCGAAAAATAAATATATATATATATATATATATACATATAACGCCATAAATGTATAGATTCCTTCCTTCAAAGTGGAAACTGGGACTCTGTAAGTATTTTTTCGAGGAGTTATATACTACTGCCTGTAGTGAGCCCGCAAAGAAAAAAAAACGATGTTGGAATAACCTTACCCAAAGAAACACAAGCGGAGGAGCAGTGATAATAAAATATTTTTTTGCTGTATCTGTCAATTTAACCCGTGTTGCGTGCTCGGCTGTTTCGAGTTCCTTAGAAGAAACTCAAAATTAGCAACCAGTGTTCAGAACCTGCGCGGGAGCATGTTCATCGACACCGAATAATTAAAAGGGTCACCTACTCATGAAACCAAAACTCGCCGATGATGGGCTGGGTAGTGATTGCGATAGACATTCCAAGCCATGACAGGCTAATTCACCGCTTTTCTTAAAGCGGGATGTATACAACAATTGCGCTTGGGTCGGCAAAAAAATTGGAGCTCACTCAGACTCACTGAAGAAATACATTTTTGCTCCGACGGCTCACTCGGGCTCAGATACTCACCAATTTTCGTCAATCGGACTCACCAGACTCACTAAATGTTTTCTCAACCGGACTAACGCGGACTCAAACTCCACAACATATTACTCAGCCGGACTCACGCAACTCAGACTCACGGCTTGACCTGTATCTGAGTGAATCGAGTGAGTCGATTCATGAGTCTGTTAGCGTTAAATTAGCTTTTCGGTCATGGTGCCGATGCTCTTTAACGCCAATATCTCACGTAATCGGTGCTCTACGATGCGCCTTTGATCTTGCACCATCAAACACGTATTATAAGTGGCTTAAATCATGCAAGGACAGTTTTATGAAATACGCGACTCACACGAGATATATTATCAAGAACTTCCCGTGAAAGAGTTTGCACGGGGAGGTCACGCCCCCCCCCCCTCCACACACACACACACCTCACACCTCTGATCAATAAATATTGAGGTGGCGCATGAACGCTCGTGCGTTGACATATGTGTGACTAGACTTGGTATAATGGTAAGCCGATATAGGACTGATAGTAATGCTGAAGATGAGTAGATATGACATATAGGTCGGCAATGGACGGTGCAGCCCTCTCGACTCACTAAAAGAAATATATTTTGTGCTTAGGGCTCACTCGTACTCAGACTCACCAATATTTTTCAACTGGACGCACCTGGACTCAGGCTCACTAAAATTTTCCTCAGTCGGACTCACTCCGACTAAAACACACCAAAACATTACTTACCCGGACTCGCTCAGAGTCAGACTCATGGCCCGATCTGAGTCTGAATGAGTTTGAGTGAGTCGACTCATGAGTGAGTTTGCCGACCTGTGCAATTTCGTAGTATTGGTAGTAACATACGGGGCTGAAAACTTGGAGGATAACAAGGAAACTCGAGAAAAAAAGTGAAGTACCGCGCAATGTATGACGGAAGAAAAAAATGGCCCGCATTAAGACACCGAATGATACGTAGAGGAATTAAGGGAACAAACAGCGTTGCCGACATCCTAGTTAACATCATCAAAAAAGTGGACTTGGGCAGGTCACTAATACGAAGGACCGATAATTGATGTGCCGTTAGTGCGGCGTAATGGATACCGAGAGAACAGAAACGAAGTCAATGACAGCAGAGTGTTAGGTCGAGGTGATGAAATTAAAAATGTCGCAGGAATAAAGTGCAATCAACTGTCGCGGGATAGAGGGAATCGGAAATCGCTAGAGAAAACCTCAGTTAAGTGGTCACTGAATAGGTTGAAGATGATGATAATTATGTTTATGATGCTCACAGAGGCGTTTCGTGGACTGACCGAAAGAGGGCTTAATCACAGCTGAATGAACAGTGTGCCCTAGCTGTTGAATATACAAGTTAACTGGATTTACCGTAACCTAGCGTTCTAAGCTATAGTCCTGATGAAAAAAAGCCGGCAGATCCCATGCATTGTGGGAATCGATGTAATGCGAAGCAGCCAGCAAAGAGCTGCATACACCGCCTTGTATGTCATTGAGGAAATGCGTGTCATGGTTTTTCATGTTAACTCCTATTATTTATGTTCGTCACACAGTAACGTCGCGCAATACCAACTTCGGGGTAATCAAGCTAGAGAAACGGCCGCCAGTGCTCCATGAGCGTGGCACGTAAGTCATGCTGTATATGACATGCGTGTCATGATTTTCATGTTAACTCGTGTTATTTATGTTCGTTACACAGTCACGTCACAAGATACCAATTTTTGTGTATATAAAGCTAGCGGAACGGCCGCCAGCGCCCCATGAGCGTGGAACGAAGTCATGCTGTACATGACATGCGTGTCATGATTTTCATGTTAACTCGTGTAATTAATGTTCGTTATACAGTCACGTCACAAGATACCATTTTTGGTGTATATAAAGCCAGCGAAACGGCTGCCAGCGCCCCATAAGCGTGGCATGTAAGTCATGCTGTACATGACATGCGTGTCATGATTTTCATGTTAACTCGTGTTATTTATGTTCGTTACACAGTCACATCGCAAGATACCAATTTTGGTGTATATAAGCTAACGAAACGGCCGCCAGCGCCCCATGAGCGTGGCATTAAATCATGCTGTACATGAATGCGTGTCATGATTTTCATGTTATGACTTGTCATTTATGTTCGTCATACAGTCATGTTACGCCATACCAATTTTGGTGCACATTCGATAACCATGCGACCAGGAGAGCACAAAGTCGTAGGTAATAGATAGATAGATAGATAGACAGACATACAGATAGATAGACAGACAGACAGACAGACAGACAGACATACAGACAACAGACAGACAGAGACGACAGATAGATAATAGTAGATAGATAGAAGATATAGATAGATAGATACAGACAGACAGCAGACAGACAGACAGACAGACAGATAGACAGATAGACAGACGAGACAGACGACAACAGACAGATCGATAGATAGATAGATAGATAGATAGATAGATAGACAGACAGAGACAGACAGATAGATAGACAGACAGACAGACATAAGATAGATAGATAGATAGATAGATAGATAGATAGATAGATAGATAGATAGATAGATAGATATATAATAGATAGATAGATAGATAGATAGAAGATAGATAGATAGATAGATAGTAGATACGCTCAAAGCCGCAGAAGTTCGCTAAGAATGCTTCGCATTTAATACGTCAAATCAATTAAACGGTCGTTTTTAATTGTCAACTCAAACTGCTAATGTGATCGTTTACACTTAATTGTATTGGCAAAATGAAAGCTCAAAGCTTTCCATTGAAGCTGGTTCAACATTGTCTGCTCGGTGCACCGGTGTACGAACAATGAGCTACACAAGTATTAAGCCTCTAATCATGCTGTGGATTTCCCAACCTATGGCAAGAGAAGAAAAAGAAACGCGGATACCATGGAATAAATTGCTTGACTCGTATCCCACGAAGTAAAATGCACTGCATTGAAACATTTCACGCTTAACAGCAGCGCCAGAAGACAGCCTAGGGAGCAGAAGCAAGATTGGAGAGGCGGGATAAACATCTGCCGTCATGACTGCAATAACTCATCGCGAAGCAATAGCGTCCGTAATCTAAAAGTTCACATGCGCGTAACATGCGCATGTGAACTTTCCCAGATTACGTACGGACTAACTTATGCTTCCAACAGAACATTCCCAAGCTTAATTTCGGCGAAGCTTAGTGCGTGACACTCCCGCGTTAACGACGAAGTATAAATGCGTGGTTTTGTTCAACGGGTCGTATCTATTTGCCCCCAGTGACCCATGTCGGCGACTTCGGACTACTAAATGTTAGTACTGCCCTCTGAATTTTGTGAAGTGCTTATTGGTAGCATCGCATGACTGAATTTGTGAAGATGAGCGACAGCGTAGTCAAGGCACCGAACAGGTGTGCTATAGAGGTTGTCTGAACAGGAAAAACTCAGAGGGTCCCTTATGCAATCGCCTAAGACAACTCGAAGGCGAAAGCCATTTTCTTGTTCTTTTTCTTCTCGGTCGACGTGCTGATCCTCCCCTCCAGCGTAACATTCAAAAGCTTTCCGAGTTCAACGTGCTTTTGCACTGCCTCCCGGATCGGAGGCATTACAAGCTTTCTGCTCCTGACATGGTTTTGCAGAGCCTCCGTGATCGGCCCGCCTTTAATCAAGTGACGATGCCCTTCGATGTCGCCACTACGATGTGTCAAATTCTGGCGATCTGTGACGTCATGCTGACGTCATGTTACACTGAGTCATGTGACTTTTGGTACGCCGCTGCACACACCACACACACACACACACACACACAACACACACACACCCACACACACACACACACACACACACCACCACACACACATTCACTTGAGTATCGATCACGTGACTTTGAACCCACTTTTATTACTTTTTTTTGCATCCTTCAACGCCAACGCCGGTCTCGCGAAGTATCGAGAGATATGCCAAATCTCGAAGACGCCGACGGTCACTTTTCGCGTTTGATGAGGCATCTAAGGCTTTCGCCATAATAGGGGCCTCATACCTGTTAGCTGATGTTCGATGGGTGGTATATTCGTCAAAGGCGCCATATGTTTGAAAGGGTTGTCATTGACGCCTTTGACCAAGATAGGCTCACGTATACGTATACGAAAACATCGGCTAGCCTGCATTATGCCCTTATTCCCCCCCTGCACGTCGGATTTTCTCACTATGATTGCGCACTACAAATAAATGGGCAGTACACATCATTCTGTGGTGATCGTGTCTACAAAACATGAGTGGCTGCTCCGCAGAAGGGCGGCCATAATTTGATACAGAAGGTGATGCCTTTCTGAGGGAGCCGGGCTTTCTGCGAACGTGCCACGGACTGCAGCTGCGATGTGAGCCGGACTGCAGCGCAGTGATCGAGTCACTGACTATGACACGCAACTTCAGTTAACCCTCTAATCTGAGACGCTCAGTGACGACACTAGAATGGTGCCGCGCAATGAAATAGCGATAAAACATGCGGGACCCATCACCTGAATATTACAACGTACTGAGGCTACAGTGTCCACAAGAAAGCGGAAAAAAAAAACTAACTTCGCTTATGCACTCTTGCCGAGGTAAAGACACAGAGTGCCTGAGTTGTCAGTGTGCTGATCTTCTGGAAATGCGGTAACAGGACAGTTCAACATCTTGCAACTCTTCCTATTTACAAAAAATCATTCTTAAAATCTTAGCTAGATGGCATCTACAACTTTAGGTGCAATCGAAACAATGTTTTGCAAAGAACACGCACTTTTTTCACGGTAAACAAGCATTCATCACAGAGAACAAGAAGACATGCGTTTCGAGACTCTTGCAGTTGCCTTGTTTCATAAGCAACATAAAACTTTAAAATGTAACAAAAGTTTTCAATGGATTTCGTGAAGGGCCTGTAACGTACGTTGTCACGTAAAGAAACACGTTTTTGTTTTCGTTTTTTTCCTGCTTTAAAAAGGCCGCAAGAGCTTGGTTTCAATCCATGACTTCGCACAATCTGCAGACTAGCAGATATCCTTGAGGCATTGAGGTGGATTTGTCAGTTTATTCGATTTCATTTCATTTTCAGAAACACTGAGAAGAAAGGCGAGGGCGAGCTGTAAATTGTGTACTGTGCTTAGGAATATAAGGTATTTAGGGCGTATTTTATTATGAGTTTGAGAAAGGAAAGCAACGTAGTTGAAACTATGGCGCCTAATTAAAATACTTCACCGAAGGCTACTGAATAATCTTCATTATTCAAATAAATTTGTGCCTTAGTTCAGTCGCTTATTGACCACGAAAAGCGAAGTCTGTTAGCGACTGTAACACACCGGCTGGTGCTTTCACCCAGTTGTACAATATAATGGGTTTGTAAACTGACGTCAACGAAAATGAGGGAAGTCAAGCCTGAGTGTGCATAGTCCGAAACGCGCGACCGTCATCATAATTTAAGATGGTATTATTTCTCAAAATTAGCTTCTGTGATTCAAAACACGGCAGCGACAAAAGGCGTGTTCGCCAACTTTAAAAGGAACCAGGGAGAGCCAACGGCAGTACGATCGGACGAAAAATGGAAGAAACTCGGAAAATATTGAAAGAAAAATGAGAGGAAGGGCAGGACGCCCTTTCCAGGTTCCGCCGTCTTGAAGAAGGACCGAGCCACTTTGCAACAAAACTAGTGCTGATTCACAGTTGAGCAGCCGCCCGCTCGTCGCATGCGTTGCGGTTATCAGTCGGCGATTGCCGGTTCGCGCGTGGTGGTGAAAGCCGATATTGTCGTCTGTCTTTGTGTCCGCTACGCTGTCGGAGTCATAGCGGGAATTACGAATCTTTAAGGTCCGTACGCCACGTGGTGCCAAAAACCGCGAACTGAAAGCGATGTCCGGAATTGCTGGGTATGGTATTAGTAGCAGTAATCAGGTAATTTTATGTCTACAGCAGGACAAAAGCCTGTCCCAATGATGTCGAACATATTCCCTACCTTGCACGACCGACCCGATCCCTATTGTGCCTGCAAATCGCTTAAGTTCCTTAAAAGCAGGTAATTTAGACCCGTATCCACAACCACCTTATCATTATATCTCATTTTCCTTATCGTTCTTGTGCCTTTACTGCGCGTTAAAGTGCGTAAAAGCAGTAAGCAGGGGAAAGAAAAAGAGTTTGGTTAGTGACGGCCTTCATATTTGCGAAGAAGAGAGAGAGAGAAATGTTTTAATGAAAAGCTGGAGATGTTTGCCTGGCTGTTCGCCTGACATGCTACTCCAGGTGCTCCAGGGTGATGATTATGATATATACATTGATAACCACACACATACATAGACTACACTGTTTACAGAGTTTCGATTAGCTTGTGGCCCGCAAGAAGTCAGCAGCGCTTTCGTTGCGCGTAACGCACAGGTGCTGTTTTCGCCATGGACCCAGAATGTGCCGCAGTTCTAACACAGTCCTGTTGAAGGTGCAGGCCGTCTTCAGAGATCGTCTTTCTGTTGCGTATCGAAGTGGACAACTAAAGATGACCGATTTCTCAATGAGACAAAACTCGATCAGCACAAGTATATTTTAATCATTTTTTAATCACACGTTTCCTACTAAAAAAACAGACATACACGTGCTGTGAAAGTGTCAATCTTCAAAAGTAGCTTTTAATTACAACTGAAATATGCACATAATGAGCAACATGGAACCCAGAGCAGGCTGCGTAGTACTTTACTCAATCACAGCGAATGCCGCTGGAGACGACGTTTCGGCAAGTTGACTTGTCTTCGTCGGCGCGGCAGCATTGCCTTTACGAAGAAAAGACCACTTGTCAAAGCGTTGGCTCCGGGGACATTTCCTGTTAAACGATTTCTCAAAGCATCAGTGAGTCCATTACATGTACTTGAGTGACAGTATCAGAAGCAAAGGCCCACCTGTTTCAAATGGCTACATGCATTTTCATGGACAGGAAGAAGCCTATAATTGCGTCACAAATATTTGAACTACATGCCAAAGCAAAAAACGAACAAACCGTGTCGCGGAACCAACACGCTTTCAAGCCTTTCATTAAGCGTGTTTTGCCGGCAACAGTAGGCTGCGGTCATGACGAATTAGTCTAGCGACAACTGCGCTCATGACAGTCCAGTCAGGCTTGCAGAGGACTGGGTGTTACTCCATGTACAGGTGCCCAAAAGTAAAACGGAGCACGCGAGCTTGTGCCAAACGGGGCGAAACTGCATGCCAGCGCGCTCTATCAGAAGACGAGCTGCAGATAGCGAGAGTGC
>NW_023616231.1:0-40001 GCF_013339695.2 Rhipicephalus sanguineus
TATGTGCCACAGAAATTGGGTAAATCCCACCACTGGTCAACTAAAGATGAAGAAGGCAATATTTAGCCCAACAAATGTCTGAGAAGCGATGGCGGCGAGCCGAACACCCCGAGTACGTACAATACTAGGGAACGGGAAAGGCAAGGGCGGCTGCGAGAAGACCCCGAAGCGGTGGAAGGCCTACGTCAACGACGACTTGCCAGTAGACCTATGAGAGGTGCGAACGCTTGTTTTCACCGCGAGGTTCTCTCTCGGGCGTCTGGACATCTGCGTCGTGTCTGTGACTGTCTGGTTTAACTCAAACCTCTCTACGCTGAGGATCAACCTAGAAACAACCCAGCATCACTTAGCTTAAAGCCTTGCAACGACCTAGAAGCAGCCTATAAACAACCTAGAAGCAACCAGATGAGTCTTCACGATCGTCCAGTTTCGCTGTTTCGAGCTTCGCGCGGCTTAGTGGAAGCTTCGCCAATTTTTTTCTTTTTCTTTTTTGACTTCTAATCGTAGAGAGATGTCAGACTAATCTGCCTCAATTTCGCATGCGTTCGTGTTCTCGCCATTCCCGCATCGTGCCAATGCCAGCACCGACAACGCTTGGCGCCTTTTTGGTTCATCATTCCTTACAACAGTTCTAGCTGTGCGATGCTGTGTATCGCGGTAACGATACATGATCCGAGCCAGCCTCTTCAAACGTGCGCGCACTGAGGGGTCTATCCCAAAGAAACGAACGTCAAAACGACACAATACCGATCGCATTTACGAGCTGACCCTGGCATGTGATGCGAACGTCACCTTGCGTGCGCATGACGTGTGGATGCGTCTGCGTCATGTGATCCTACAGCTCCGATACTGAAGAGGGCAGGGAAGGGACTTGGTTTGCGAAGGCTACACGGGGCTAGTGGAAAAGGTTTCAAGATCGCCTTCTCGCATCACGGTTTCTCAGCTCATAATGAACGAATTTGAAACATTCTTGAGGTAAACGTTCTTCATTGGGCATGCAACAACTCCCGGTGTCTAACTACAATTTCTTACGTGACCTCGATCGTTAGCGGTTTTTTTCGTAAGTAAATTAAAGAAAACAAAAGCCGCGCGCGCATCACATTTTATTTATTCTGATCTAAACCCTCCTTTCCCCTGACGGCACTGCACGGTTTCGCATTCGTTCTCCACCTTCCCGTGGCTACACAGAGGGACTTCCCATTCCCTCCCTGCCCACCGACACACCCAGGTCTTCAAGGCGGTTCTTGACTTCCTTGGGGACAACCGGCTGTACAAGCCACCCGCCATGTCCTCGGCAATGGACGCCACTCTCCTCTTCTTTCTGATTCTCATCTTCATTTCCCTCTCCCCGTTCCCCTGCAGACGATGAGACGGGCTTCCATTCAGGTTCGCTACTGCTAGCGGTTGTTTTGCGGAAGTTCGTTGTACTAAGGGCTAGGTTGAACTCCATAGAGTTTTAAAAGGTCAATATTGCCCGGTAACATGAATAACGGTTTCTAACTGCACTCGAAAGCGAAATCTGAGGTTAAGTGGTGCTCACAGAGGCGCCGTTTTTGAAAATAGGCATTTATAGGCCCTTATAGGCATTTAGGCATGAACCCCAAAAATAGGCATTCATAGGCATTATAAAAACACTATAAAAGACCTTCTTAACCTCTCATTCATGCTCATATATCAAAGTGGCACGATAGCAATGCAAGGAACAAAATAGGCATTTGCCTAAAATCCGGTCTCTACTAATAACTTCTGAACCAGCAAACATTGAGAGAAAGGGTGTGAAAGTAGGTCTGACAGTTGGGCGAGCTGGTACAGCATGACGGAAAGAGACGAAAAGACTGTTCGTGTGTTTTCGCTCTTTCTGTCACGTCGTTTTCATAAGAGCGCAAATAGTGACAAAAATATTTTGCCAAATGTGAAGCTGATCAAAAGTACACGGGAGGGCCATCAGCCAGCAAAGAAGGGTTACTGTACGTCAACTGCCAATCATGCAACGCTGATTGCAAATGTGGAAAATTATAAATTGACTGCTACCTCACAAGCTGGAAGCACAAGAGAGGCGATACAGACTTGCATTCAGCTGAACGATCACATATACACGCCTTCAATGAGTGGGAAAAGTAAACTTGACAAATCTGTCTGTCTCTGTAGCAACCGCTTTAGGTGCAATTACTGCACAGAAAATGTAGAAAAAAAAGACCTTCAGTGGCTGTTAATATGTCGCTTTTTATTTCCAATGAATGAATGAACAGCTCTGCCTGTCCCTGTTTAAAGGGAAGGGGGGGACAGAGGGTGGAAGGGAGGAACCACAGTGCCGACTTCAGAGGAAAAGCTGGGCTAAGGTGGCTTAGCTGGACCGACCACAAGTACCCTTTTCATTGTTGCCTTTGCAATTATTTACAGATCGGCTAAAATTAGCGCTTTTCAATTTTAGTTATACTGATGATATAAATCAAACATGGGCATTTTGACAAATTAGAAACATGCAGACAGTGTTTAACGTTTATTTAGAAGATTTCTAGAAAAGATTGAAGGCCATTCGGGCAATTTACTGCGCACGAAACTCGCTGCGCACGGACGACGCGCGTTTGCAGGCACTTTTGCTAGATGGCACCACCAATGTCCATATCCACTTGACTTCGAGATCGCGGCAGATTGCGCGTCTTCTGGCCGAGTTGTGAGTCAAAGGGCGTCGTCGTTTGCGGTTTCTGTTGACACATACTTACAACATTACTTCACGAGAGCTCACTTATTAATTACGATGAAAAGTGACTACCACCGTCAAGTCTAGCATGCGTCTCAGGGACTGGTAACACTTGCACAGTAGGGCGGCAATGGTGGCACCCTTGCGGCATAATGCAGGGGCCTTTTGGGGAGCTTTTCCTCTGGGGTCTGTACTAACTGTATGGCAGGAAATACTTGAAGTAGGCCTCCTCTACCCTCTCAGCCTACTGCAGGATGGCGTTATGAATGCCGGGCCTTGCACTGCACGAGGCAGCCTCTCGCTGCTCCTCATTAGAAAATTAAGTCCAATAAGATTCAGATGAATTGGGCCGGAGAGCAAACTATCTTTATACGTACTTTGTTAGAGGTGAATTAGCCTGAACAACGATAGTAAAAAGTCAATCTAGGAATTTTTATTGCAATCTAGGGATAAAATCTCGACTTGTTGGCATTACTGTTTGTCAGAATGAACATGTCTGCCTGATGTATGCACATGCTGCACGTATGCTCAATCCAGTCCATCCAACGCGACCCTGAGGGCGTATAAAGGACCCGCCCATAACAACCATACATCTTTGACCGTGTGGGAGAGCACGCGCGCCCATTTCCTTTCCTTAAGGCTGGCGCGATCGCGAACTGACGGCGGGAGCCGAGGGACCACTAGGAGAGGAGCACCGTCGCCCTTTCCGGACAACCCCTTCTTTCCCGTCACTCCGCGCGCCAATCCTCGCTTCCCGGCTCGCGAGAAAGGGAACTCGCCCTGCGAGGGAAACAACCCTCGTGGTGGGGAGGGAGACGGGAGGTGAATAAAACAACCGGGCAGACGAGGAGACGGTCTCTCGTGCCCTGCTGACCTGCGAGGTAACACCTCACCGCCCCAAGTTTCCGCGAGCCGATCATCGACCGAAGGTGTAAGCGTTACCCTTTGTTTTCTACGAGAGCGGACTATCCCTCTACGCGACAATTACGCGTTATTGCTAACGTGCTGGCCTGTTGCCTTATTCGCCCGAACCCGTCGTAGCTGCGATGACGCGCGCTACGGGAAGGGGACGCTGACACGCGCACGGTACGACTATTTGCGGCTGGGACCGCAGCTAGGCTTCTGCACCAGCCGTGCATAGAGCGGACCCCCTCATCTGGCGCCCAACGTTAACGAATTTGGCAACGCGGCTAGTTTTGTGGACGCGAGCGACTACCGACACTCCGTCAACGTAGGACAACGGGCATGTCTGAATTCCAGGATTTGTTTATGTTGTCTGATGTCGCGTCGCAGAATGTCGATCCTATGGAACGCGGGGGCATTGTTTGTACTTTCCGACAGCGTAAATTTTGGTTGTTTCACGCGGGACAACCAAGGTGTTGCAGCGACCGCGTTAGGAGGGTCTAGGCCTACGACGGAGAGCGCCACGCCGGGCGCCCCGTCACCTCGCGACGCGAACAGCGAGATGCCGCCACATGTTGCTTCGGCACAAGCCGCAGATGTGGTCACGTCTTCGGGCAATAGTGTGCCCTCGAGCGAGGTACTCTTGCAGAATGCGCTGTCAGTTATGGAGAGCTTAGCCAGCGCATTGCGAAACACAGCGCAGCCTCCTTCGCAAAGTGCGGGACCACGTTTCAAGGTAGACATGCCTACCTACAGTGGCTACCACGACTGCAGGAGCGCAAATGAGTATCTCGACCGATTGCTCTACTATCAGCAGGCTATGGGGCTTCCCGACGCCGAACTTCTCGCGCGTGTGGTCGCGGTGTCGCTGACAGAGCAAGCGGCCCGATGGTTCCGACTGACCGGACATCGCGCCCGCACGGTAGAAGAGTTCCGCGAGAGCTTCCGCGACGAATTCCTTCCGGCGAATTACGAGTGGCGTTTGAGGAGGGAGTTGGATCTACGCACCCAGCATCCGGACGAATCCTTGCTGGAGTACGTACGGGCGATGGACGAACTTTATCGCCTCGCTAACCCTGTCGCCACCAACGCGGAGAAAGTCGAGCGCGTTACACGGCAAGCGCACCCGACTTTTGCGGCGCACTTCAGGGGATGCAAGTTCGCAGACCTAGAAGAGCTCGCCGCCGAAGCGAAGCGCATACAAGGGGACATCCTCGCGGCGCGAGCGTACCGCCCGCCTCCACCCGCAGCGCAGTCCACTCGAGCCTGGCTGCGCGTGGAACGGTGGCGCGGTCGGTTCAGAGGCGTTTAGGGATAACGCGTCGGCATCGTTCGCTGATGAGCACGTACCGCGCGGTTGGGAACTGTCAGACCGCGCTTTGGACCCCTACGCTTACGCGCTTCGTACGGCCCGTGCTGCGCCTGCGCGTGACGTTCCGCGGCAGCAGCACGTGGTCGAGACGAGCGGCGCAACGCGGAGCGAGGCCCGCCGGATCGTGGCGACGAGCGCCCGGGCCGGCGTGGTTTCCGCGGTCCTTGCTACCGGTGCTGCGCACCGGGGCACGTTGCCCGCGAATGCGGCCGCACGCCGGGTCAGGAGCGAACACGCGGTTCGGGAAACGGACGACGCCGCCGGTGAACCACGTCGGGCACCGCGCGGCGATCAGTAGTCCTACCGATGCGCTCGGATCACTAGCACCTACAGTCTGTCGCGCAGGTGATGCCGTAGACTCGCGCGCCCCGTTAATCGAGTTAACGATAGCTGGAAAGAACTTTGTAGCACTTTTGGATACTGGAGCAAGCGCTTCATTTATTAGGGACGAGGTGTTGCA
This sequence comes from Rhipicephalus sanguineus, assembly GCF_013339695.2. Lineage (NCBI taxonomy): Eukaryota > Metazoa > Arthropoda > Arachnida > Ixodida > Ixodidae > Rhipicephalus > Rhipicephalus sanguineus. Next base: position 5,437 of record NW_023616231.1, read on the forward strand.
CCATCTCTGCGAGAACAATATCCGCTTGAGACAAAGCAACACCACCTTCCGCCTTGCTTCGGGCACAGCGCAATCGAGCGGTGCGGCTAGACTTGTGATCCGCTGGGAAAGACGCGTGAGGCGACAACGCTTTGTTCATCTTCCCAGTTTGTCAATGCCTCTAATCCTGGGTCGAGACTTTCTCGCCAAGTCAGGTATTGTCATTGATATTGCAAGAGGGGGTTACCGAGAGCGCGACGGCGACGCGCTAAAGCTTTTCTCGAAAACACCCGCATTGACAACGGCATATGCCAATCGCAGGGAGCAGCGCGACTGAGAGAGGAGGAAAGCGCGCAGAGTAAGCGAGTAACCCTGCCAGAACAATGTGCCGCGGTACAGGGAAGGTCAGAGCACCCGCTTTTGGCAGAAGCACACAGCATGTCAGAAAGGGAAAGGGTGCAGCTGTCGTCGCTGTTGTACGAGTACGACGCGATTTTCACTGACCGCCCGGGCCGCACTACGCTGGTCAAGCACACAATTGACACGGGTGACGCACGACCTTGGAAATGCAATCCCCGACCGATTAGCTTGGCTAAGCGGAAAGCACTTGACGCCGCCTTGGACGAACTCATCGACACAGGCGTGGTGGAAAGGTCAAATAGCCCATGGGGTTTCCCGGTGGTTCTAGTTCCAAAGAAGGATGATACTTATCGCCTTTGTGTAGACTACCGTAGGCTGAATGAGGTTACGAAGAAGGACGCATACCCTCTTCCATCCATTTCATCGTTAGTATCCAACCTAGGCGGGGCGAAGTACTTTACGACGCTCGATGCTAGTCGTGGATATTTTCAGGTCGAAATGGACGAGCGGAACAGAGAGAGGTCAGCTTTCACATTCCACAGGGGACTTTTCCAATTCAGCAGAATGTCTTTTGGCTTGGTGGGGGCTCTCGCCACTTATCAGAGGCTAATGGACCAAGTTCTGGGAGATGCAAAGTGGCAGCACGCCCTCGCATATCTAGACGACATAGTGGCAGGGGCGTAGCCAAGGGGGGTTGGGGGGTTCAACCCCCCCCCCCCCGAAATTTTTGAGTTTTGCTTGCGTATATACGCACGCACACATACAAACACACGCACGAACATATATAAAGTATGGTTGACCCCCCCCCCCCCCGAAAAAAATTTCTGGCTACGCCCCTGCATAGTGGTTTACTCGAAAACATTCGATGAGCACTTGCGCCACTTAAGAGACGTTCTAGAAAGGCTGAGGTCTGCGGGCATCACTCTGAACCCGAACAAAGCTCAGATAGCGGCGACCCGAATAACATTGTTGGGATTCACACTTGACGAGGGTCGCATTTTGCCGAATAAGGGTAAGCTTGAAGCGATAGTCAGCTATCCGTCACCGAAAGACATCGGCGAGCTGAGGCGCTTTCTGGGGATGGCGAACTTCTATCGCCAATTCATTCCAGACTGCGCGGCAGAGCAGGCGCCTTTGACAAAGCTCTCGAGGAAAGGCGAGCGTTGGGCTTGGGGTCAAGAGCAGGAGGCCGCACTGCGTCGCCTCGCTAAGTTGCTGGCTAACATGACTGAACTGCAGCTACCAGACTTGAACAGGGAGTTGGTGATTCAAACAGACGCAAGCGACCTGGGGTTAGGAGCAATTTTGCTTCAGGAGCATGGAGGTGCCCTCCGACCGATTGCGTTCGCGAGCTGTTCGTTGACGCCGGCGGAGAGGAACTACTCGGTAACAGAGAAAGAGTGTCTTGCGATAGTTTTCGCTCTCCGTAAGTTTGACTATTACATCGACGGAGTGGCGTTTGTTATTGAGACGGACCACAATGGCGCTCACGTGGTTGAGGCGCTTGAACGAACCAAGTGGCCGCCTGGCTCGTTGGGCATTGCTTCTGCAGCGTTACGACTTCATCTTACGCTACCGCAAGGGCAAGAACAATGCCGCGGCCGACGCACTATCGCGTGCTCCAGTCCGTCACGAGACTGACCCGGAACGGACTGAGAGCGAGACACTCGAGGTAGCGCTAACGGAAACAGTAGAACAAACGTCAGTTCAAGGCAAAAGCGTGAACCACGTAGAGGCTGTCGTTAGCGCGGGGATTGTTTTCAGCAGAAGGGAACTGTTAGAAGCTCAGCAGAAAGATCCGTTTTGTCGAAAGGTGTTCGACGGGCTCCGGGAGCCGGGTAGCGAGGCCACCGCGCACACGGGGGCAGCTGGTATTGCTGTCGGTGCGGAGCGCTCGGCAACAGCTGGTAATGCTGTGAGCGCGATGGATTCTTATCTGCTGGATTCTGATGGCGTCCTGCTGAGGTACATCCCATCCGACGATGACACAAGTGAGTCATTCAAGGTCGTGATACCGCGCAAGTTGAGAGGAGCACTGCTTCGCTACTTTCATGACTCGTGCATTGCTGGGCATGCGAGCGGCCCTAAGACTTATGCTAAGTTGTGTCGCCTCGCTACCTGGCCAGGCATGAAGCGGGATGTGATTCGTTACGCCCGTTCATGCCACGTGTGCCAAAGCGTCAAGCCCCGAGGCGGACGACCGCCCGGTCTCATGCAGTCGATCAACAGCCAGACTCCCTGGCAAATCGCGGCATGTGAGGTAATGGGACCGTACCCCACAACTCCTAGCAGAAACAAATTCTTGCTGGTGGTCACGGATCACTTCATTAAGTGGGTAGAACTTTTCCCCCTTAGAAAGCTGACGGCTCGAGTGATCTTGAATAAGTTGATGGAGGTTTTCACCAGGTTTGGTTTCCCTGCGCAGTTGATAACAGACAACGCGTCTTATTTTACTGCGAGGGTATTTGTTGACACGTGCGCCGCGCTTGGCATTAAGCACAAGAAAACAACCACCTACCATGCTCAGTCGAACCCCACGGAACGAGTCAATCGCAACATCAAGCACATGCTTGTCGCGTTCTCTGAAAGGCACAAGGACTGGGATACCTACCTTCCAGAGATCGAGTTTGCGTTGCGATCGACTGTGAACCGCTCGACTGGGTATGCGCCTTCTTTTCTAAACCTGGGGAGAGAACTGCCGAATCCGATGGAGACTGTACTCGCGGATCGCAGTGGAGGGCCAGTGGCGTCATCAGCACGAGCTGAATACGCAGCACAGTTGCGCGAGAAGCTAGCGGAAGTTTTACGTAAAGCACGCCGTAATCTCGGCACTGCTAGGGCACAACAGAAGGCGCAGTACGACCGCTCGCTTCGGAACGTACACTACGAAGTGGGCGATCTGGTGCTGCGACGCCATCATGTTCTTAGCGACGCTAGCAAACAGTTTGCAGCCTCGCTGGCACCGAAATGGTCCGGGCCGTACCGAGTGCGAGAGACGGTTTCCTCGCTTGTTTATCGGCTCGCGAACATGAAAGGCAAACCGAGCGGCGGACCAGTGCACGTATGCGACATGAAACACTACGTGTCACGGGAGGAGCATGGGGACGACTATCAGTCCCCCTCCGAGCCGCAGGCGGCGGCTGAGAACGCTCGAAACCGAGTGAAGAGCCCTGAGCCGCGGTACTTCTTGCGAAACAGGCGGAGACAACTCTGCATGTTGGATAAGCAAAAGGGAAATAGGTGCCGCCGGGACGGCTCGGAGAGGAGACCGCCTCCTCACGGCGAGCCCACACCCACATTCCGTCGTCGTTGTCGCAGCCCCACCACCACCACCGGCAAACATCGCCATGGACGCCTGACTGGAGGTCGACTGGTACATCCCACCGCCACTTCCACGCGCCCCATCGCCCCACCGCCCGGCCTCCACACAAGAGGCCCGAAGGCCAATGCCAACCCAACTGGGAGAGCCAGCTGCCTCGGGGCCGCAGCCACCGGGACGTGCCAGAGTTGTGTGGACACCCCGATGGCCTATGCTCCCTCAAGGCCATGGCGCAGTACGCCGAAAACCCCGAGCCCCGCCAGACCGGAGGAGCCCGAACCATGCTGGAGAGGCCGCCTGGAACGAAACACTTCGTTGACTCGCTCCTCTCAATCACCACCAACGACCAGAGAGGCGGGGCCCAAGGAGGCGCGGTCCGGACCACGGGGCTGCAGGAGCAGGCCAGACCTACCGCAGCAGTGACGGCGGAGGCGACGACTGGGGAAGCCATGAGGCAAGTGGACACGGCAGCGAAGACCGCAACGAGGCCGGTGGTGGCTACTTCGGAGGCAGCGGCGACGCCAGCGGGGGCACCGGCGACACCCACGGCAGAGGGCCGACCGCAGGAGGGCACGGATCTGGACCGATCCGTCCTAGCCTTCCTCGATGAGGAATAACAAAATATTACCTCATGGTGCAGTCTCTGTCGTCCGCTCTCTTAAGGGGAGGAGGATGTGGGAGAGCACGCGCGCCCATTTCCTTTCCTTAAAGGCCAACTGCAACGAAACTTGACTTGGACAGAATTCGCTCGGAATGCGTTGCATATGTTGGGTGAGAAATGATAATCACAGTGAAAAATCTTGCAGTCGCATATTTAATTCATAATCGGTGCTCTAATTGTCAGCTAGCAGACGACGCGGAGCCCTAGCGGTGTGCCCGGGCAAATCGGACACAAATGGAAATGACGTAAATCACAGTTCACCACGGCCGCTCGTGAGCAGAACTCTCTGCAGCCGCATCCCTTCCTTTTCTGTGTCACGTACCCCTCTACGAGCGGCTAATTCAGAAAAGTTAACTATTTTGCAGGAACAAATGCAGGGCCGTAGGCTGCTGGAACACGTATGCTACTGACGGGACTAGCTTTCACGCTTTTAGCTGCGGGTGATCGCAGTGAGGTTAAAGTAATGGCAGCTATCGAAGAACGTGGTACTTTACACGGCGCACTTCAAAGACGAGGACTTTATGTGCGACCGGTCTCTTTTCGCCCTTGAAACTGAAAAGAATGTTGAATCCTGAGGAAGTGTCTTCAGTATTCAGCCACTACAAACCCAACAGCGGGAAGCCCCGACCAGTGTTTAGAGAAGCACCGGCGACAAGATGCATTCGTATCAGACAGCTTTAGTATAGCCTAAAATGCTTGTGTCAGCGTTTTTCGCACGCTAAAATATAGTGTAACGCTCTTCGAAAGACATTAGTATAACGTAAAGCCGGTAAAACGACGCCCCGCGAAGCGCTAGACTAGCTGCGCCATCTATGCGCGAGTAATGAAAGCTCCAAAAGCTGACCGGCTCGCTTCTAGTTGCTAGTAGTCAAAGCAGCAAAGTTCGACATAAATTTAGTCGTGCTCGGTTCAAAGAAATTCAAGCACGTAAACGTATTTTAAGAAAACAAATTGTGCTATGTTAGGTTTAATGTAAAAGTTTTGGGTGCAGTCAGACAAGTGTTTACAAAAATGCAGGGACGCTTTCGGTAGACATGGAAGTGTGCCAAACCGAGCATCGATATCGAAAACAACGCTGTCTTATCGTCCGTAGTCTATCACCGAAGTGAGAATAGCCGACGTGTAAACCACCATCATCATTTATTGTGAACCAGCGAGTTCTCCAAGACAGCAGGGCGAGACGATAGGTGCGAAGCGGGCAGCCGTTGCTTAGAGAAGAGTTTTATGGGCATGTATGCGTCTTGGAAATTCGCGCTTTTTATCGTACGAGGACGGAATGAGTACACACAAACACAGAGAGCAGTGTGTTTGTGCTCTGTGTTTGTCTTTTTATCGTACTCAGTCCGTCCTCGTACGATAAAAAGCGTGAATTTCCAAGCTGCAAAACCAACTAACCCCTGTAGCTGCTCTTATTTCATGTATCCGTGTTTCCTTCACGGTGGATGTTTGCATACTTTGTTTTTTTTCGTTACCATCTAAAAAGAAAACTCTGTGGCGCGGCCGCGAAGCGAATACTTCGGAGCGCAGAGCAGACGATTCGCCTGCATCGGTCGGTCAGTCGGGCTGCAGTCTGCGTCACTTCCGGTCAGCTGTAATGGCGTCGTTTTTTCTACTTTCGGTATCAAAAATTGCGTTCTTGGCAGGTTATTTTCTGAGGTAACCACTTGCATTTCGAAGGTGAAATTTGGCAGGCAGCATTATCTCCAGCTAGACTGCCTATAAATAGACTTTCTGAGGTCCGCAAAATTTCGTTGCAGTTGGCCTTTAAGGCTGGCGCGATCGCGAACTGACGGCGGGAGCCGAGGGACCACTAGGAGAGGAGCACCGTCGCCCTTTCCGTACAACCCCTTCTTTCCCGTCACTCCGCGCGCCAATCCTCGCTTCCCGGCTCGCGGGAAAGGGAACTCGCCCTGCGAGGGAAACAACCCTCGTGGTGGGGAGGGAGACGGGAGGTGAATAAAACAACCGGGCAGACGAGGAGACGGTCTCTCGTGCCCTGCTGACCTGCGAGGTAACACCTCACCGCCCCAAGTTTCCGCGAGCCGATCATCGACCGAAGGTGTAAGCGTTACCCTTTGTTTTCTACGAGAGCGGACTATCCCTCTACGCGACAATTACGCGTTATTGTTAACGTGCTGGCCTGTTGCCTTATTCGCCCGAAGCCGTCGTAGCTGCGATGACGCGCGCTACGGGAAGGGGAAGCTGACACGCGCACGGTACGACTATTTGCGGCTGGGACCGCAGCTAGGCTTCTGCACCAGCGGTGCATAGAGCGGACCCCTTCAACCGGTGCCCCACAGACCGCACAGACTCCTCCTTCCTCCCACCGCAGCTCGGCTGTCTCTCCACCATTCGAGTGTGTGGACGTTTCGTGCACACCATCGAGTATCTTTCCACTCTGGTGCACACCTTCGAGCGTGCATAAAGAAAAAGAAAGAACTCTTGGCTGTTGGTGCAGAGTATTGTCACTACTCCATGTATGATCATCCTGCCACAGTCGAAACAGATCCCCAACGCCTCCTTGGGCTCCAGCACCTCACTTGTGCAGGCACGGTCGCTGTGACCATCTGAAGACAGGCTGGACCATGAAGCCCGTTTTTATTTGCCGTGCAAGCCATAATACTGCACCCATTGGAACAAAGGCAAAAGGATTGGCACCAACTTTTGTGTGAAACTCGGCAACTCCACGTAGTACAAACTTTTCCTATCATAACGACATCCTATGGTGATGATGGTTTGTCAGAGTGTCAAACATCCCATGAAAAGACGTCATTTTGGAACAGTTGACAGAGCCAAAGAGGCTTGCACCAAGGCTCTAAAGGACATTCTGGAGGAGGCGTGCAGTGACACCATCAATGCCCAGAAATCTTGCTGGAAGCAATGTATCGATGCAGGAGGACCCTATTTCAATGTTTTTTAATGTGTCGTAATGATTTGATCCACATTTTTTTTTTAAACTGAGTCGCTGATATTACTGTTCGGAATTAGAGACGTCAGTTGGGCTGGTTGGTGCGTATTAACTGCATAGACATAACTGATTAGCGCAAAATAAACACAACCGACACGGTAGAGACAACAGACAGGTGGAAGCACATAACTTCAACTGAGCATTTATTCGCAGAAAAAAAAACACGAAATCACAAGCTGCGCAGGAGGTTGCGCAACACGCAAAATATCACTCAAACACGGCCCCCAAGATGTCACTAATTTTAACATTTCCCGTGCTTACGCAACCCACACGTGTCACACCTAGCCAAACGCTTCCGTGCGCAGATTTCTTTCTAAGTATATGCATTCCTTATTACTGAGAGCCATTGACGGTGCACTCACACACCGGTCACCCGCTTCTCTTATCCAAAAAGCCTAGAAAATTTCTCTGCTGGGCAGTATGCCCAGCAGAGTTTACATTCATTAAAGCTAATGCGGAGATCGAGGAATTGCAAGCACCCGTCATCTCATGTGTGAACCTTAGCCCACAGGAATTTGCTTTGAAAGCTTCCAGAACACTATTCACAGCAACATCCTTTGTATCATTAGCCACACCTTTCATAAAAATCAGAAAATCATCGACATACTATATAAAAATTTTTGCAACAAAAGTCTTGTCAACACACGCGTTCACTTTCTTGTCAAAATTGGATAAAAACAAATCGCTTAAAATTGGCGCGATGCTTGAGCTGATACCAACACCGTCCCTTCTGAACGAACGCATCACTGTTAAAATCAACAAGTGTAGATGAGAGGTAAAATCTGAGCATTTCCAGAAAATCGTCAACAGAAACCTCTGAAATGTTCTCAAAGGCAACACCACCGAAATCCTCTATGCGATCTCTAACCACAATTAATAGTTCATCCCGTGGAACAGAGTAGAACAGATCTTCTACGTCTACCGAAAAAGCAAAGAAACACTCCCCCGTTTTTCATGGTCTAACATGTACTGGATGACTGAACTTGAATTACGGTAGGTGCAAGAAAGGGATCATCAGTATCCAAAACATCGAGTTGCTTTTGAAGGAACTTCGAAAGCTCACCCTGCCAACAGTCCTTTTTCGACACAATCGACCTTAGTGGCCTATCCCTTCTTTGTGACTCTTGACAGAGAAGAAGAGGCTTAACTTGTCATTTTTTGTCACTGATAGGCACTTTCTAAGTCTTTCAAAATACATGTCCTTGCACAACGGTAAGGCTTTCTTCTTCAGCTGTGCTGAAGGGCATGGTTCTTATCTACTGCTGCTCTCGCTTTTTCACGGTGTACTGAATTGGGTAGCACTACAAAACCGCCTTCCTTGTCCGAAACGAGCAAGGCAAGGTCATTTGCTTTTAGGTGTTGAACCGAATTCCTCAATGCATTTCTGGGTGCCCAATCACAGCGACACTTTGGGGGCAAGCAATCCACACCCTCCATCTATTCTGTTCGTCACCACCAGCGTGGCTAGCGATGCTCCTTACAAGGTCGATCAAAGATACTGGCGTGACATTAGGCGCATTGCTAAATTTTGGCCAGCATTTTAACACATCATGAACTTTGGTAGGAACGGAGCACTCAAAAGTGGTTAGGGGCGCAGCAGCTGCACCGGCTATCCTGTTGCACTTTTTCCAAGCATTCAGTGAGGGAACACACTTTTCCCAGAGAAAGTTGGACATGTTCGCAGCCTCACGGGTTCTCCTCCGGCACACGGCTTCCCAGTTACGGCGTCCAGTCACTTCAGACTCGGTGAAGACACGAAGGCAAAGCTGGAAGTGGCGGACTTGGCGCCAAAGTTCTGACCGCATAATCTCCGTAATTCTTCTGGCATGGCTAGCTGAAGAGGCACATGGGGTAAAGCGAGCACGAACTTCCAATGGCACGAGACGGTTGTTGAGTGCGAACGTACGGACCCGCGCACGACACATAGCATTGGCAATGAGGTTGACTAGAGTTACCGACGGATCAACACAAAAAGAAGGTGGAAGAACAGGGCCCAATGTACTAGAAAGCAGCAGAATTAGAGAGGTGAGTTGGGCTAGTTGGTGCGTATTAACTGTAGAGATAACTGATTAGCGCAAAAAAAGAACGGACAAGGTAGAGACGACAGAGAGGACGGAGCGCATACTTTCAACTGAGGATTTATTGACGGAAAAAACACTAAATCACAAGCTGCACAGGAGGTTGCGCAACACGCAAAATATCACTCAAACACGCCCCCCAAACCGGCAGTAACTTTAACATTTCCCATGCTTATGCAACCCACACGTGCCACACCTGGCCAAACGGCTCCGTGCGCAGATTTCTTTCAAAGAATATGCATTCTTTTGTGCTGAGAGCCAGCGACGGTGCATGGCGTGGCTAATGATACCAAGGACGTTGCTGTCAATAGTGTTCTGGAAGCTTTCAAAGCAAATTCCTGCAGGCTAAGGTTCACACATGAGATGCCAGTAGAGGGGTGCTTGCAATTCCTCGATCTCCGCATTAGCTTTAATGAATGTAAACTGTGCTGGGCACATTGCCCCCAAAGTAAGAAACCCATCCTCAACTATAATTCGGCCCACTCGAAGACAGTCAAAAGGGAAATGGCAGTGAATTGTCTTCGAGCCGCCCTGCAGAGAATGTGCAAGCACCAGCGGCGGTATTTTGTAAGGATTCCTAAAACGGACTGAGGTGGTCCGTCCGTTTGAGTCGCACGCGTTGGTCAATGTGAGCCTGACGAGCGCCGCGATGTTGATTGTCACGTGAGCCATGGCGTCACGTGTCTGCTTCGGACGGAGGCGAAATAACGGTCAGAGAGACCGTCCGAAACAAAACGAATGGATTAAACTGGCTGCCAGACGGCTTGGATTGGATTGAACGCAGGCTTCACTTCACTCATTGGCTGTTTTCAGGCTCACATTGACCAATCGCGTGCGACTCAAACGGACGGACCGCCTGTCCGTTTAAGGAACGCGTGCAAAATACCGCCACAGGTGGCCTCGAGTGTTATGCACCGAGTCAACAGACTGCGAAGCGCCGAGTTCCATGACGGCACCATAGTGTCTGTAGCGGAAAGCCTCATTTCCGAGGCTTGACCAAAAACTGGGCTCAGTGAGCAGTGCAGCCAGGTGCGTCCTGTACCGGTGACCGTAAGTGCACAAAGTGTCGCACCGTCTCAAAAAGGCAGCACTGAAGTGCGGCGTTTCAGTAGTTTTTACTGAGCCAAAAAAACTCTCCAGGATGTGCCGCATGGTGAATGCTGCGGAAGGCGTTCGTGCCTGTGTAAAAAAGCATGCCACCCAGTTCGTAGAATACTCCGTTGCAGTGGTTTACGTGATTCACTGTCATGCGGTAAGCTCTACATTGGTCAAACAAGTGATTGCTTAAACGGACCGTTTGAGGGAACACCGTGTCAGTGCTGTCGTGGCTGCTGGACATCTCGTGGACCATTGCCGTAGATGTGTGTGTACAGCGCAGTTCAACTGCACCCGTGTGCTCAGGCGGTTGAGAGGGCAAGCAGGCAGAGAAATTTTCGAGGCTTTTTGCATAAGAAAAGCGGATGATCAGTTGTGTGAGTGCACTGTCGCTGGCTCTCAGCATAAGAGTGCATATTCTTGGAAAGAAATCTGCGCACAGAACCGTTTGGCCAGGTGTGGCACGTGTGGGTTGCATAAGCGTGGGAAATGTTAAAGTTAGTGACGTATTGGGGGCCGTGCTTGAGTGATTGCGCGTTGCGCAACCTCCTGCGCAGCTTGTGATTTCGTGTTTTTTCTGTGAATAAATCCTCAGTTGAAGTTATGCGCTCCATCCTTTCTGTCGTCTCTACCTTGTCCGTTGTTTTTTGTGCTAATCAGTTAGTATGTCTGCAGTTATTGTACTTTTCGGATGTACCCTGTATGTACAAGATGGCTACCCAAAAACGCAAAAACTACACACATCTGCTCGGAAATTTTGAGATTGTAGAGACGAGCTGTACTGTGAGGAGGGGCTACTCTGGCGCCTGGTGCATCCAGCAGCCTGAGAAACTGCCCCTGAGTCATGGTGGCATCTCATGTGGAGAACATGGTGAAGCACCATATCACATATCAGTGCGACATGCCAGCCAACCCTGCCTTGGCCGAAATCGGGAATAGACCTATTTTACCACAACTGGTCACCCCACTTGCTCGTAGTTGAGTACTACTCAAAGTATGTACAAGTTGAACAACTGTCCTCAACTACAGGTCGCACAATCATTTGCAGCCTCAAAAAGACATACTCCCGTTTTGAGATTCCACAAGAAATTGTGACAGACAAGAGTGTGCCAGCTTCAGTGCCTTGTGGTCTATTCAGTACCTGACATCAACGACCACCCCTTCCCCATCACTATGGGCTTCAGGCCCGTCAAAGCAGACAGCATAAGCAAGGGGACCAACACACGTCAACCATGAAACCATTTGAGCCCGAACAACGGGTCTGGTTCAGACTGAACGATGAATGCAAATTACACCCTGCGTCACACGGGCCCTTTCGAGAGGCCATCCAGCCGATGGCCTTAGAAACGTCTTTCGACTCGATGGAGTTGTCGCGCTGCTACACGGCAGCTGTGAACGGCCGTTGGGTGGTTCAGGCGTTTCTCGCAAAAATTGTGTGGTGCTGCGCACCTTTATTTTCGTAGTCCATGTCACCTAAAAAATTAAATAATACAAGTTCACTGAAAACTCAAATATGTCTGTTGATGTTGCTTAAATATTTCAATAAATTTTTTTCAATACATATTCCATAAAACCGTATTTTACTGTAGTACGTTCGTGCGTGTGCTTGTATACATACACATACAAAATTGCATGTGCATGCAATGGATCCAAGTAAAGGGGGAGGAGACAGAACTGCCCACAAGGCGGTGGCGTCCTCTCTTGCGCATCGTGTGTATCAGCCACATGTTTCAGAAGCGTTTTTGGCGAATTTATGTCAGTTATTGCGATTATTTCTTGGCTTATATTATTTAACATTGCTCATTTTGAGCACTGGTGGCCTTGTTTTGGGCCTGTATTGACCACTGCATGACCGTGCGACATGAGAAGGTGGACGGTCGACAAGCCAGGCTCCTAGAGTGCCACACACTTCAAACTTTACTGGGAATCGCACAGAGTTTTTATGATGTTGCTGCAGCTCTGAGAAACAATAAACATTACAACACAAGTTGGCGTGCTGCCTGCAAGTGATATTTATAAGAACATCTGATTATTCAAACCTTTGATAATTCAAAGAAATTCAGGGGTCCCTTCGAGTTGGAATTATCAAGAGCCTACTGCAGTTATGAAACTTTAGGAAGTGTTCAAAAAACCCCAACTTTGTCATTGGATGATACAAACATACCTGACTTCTCGAAAACAGCAGGTTGTCTTTAATTATTACTCCTCCAAAATGCTGCTTTTTTGGCTCGGGTGTCCCCCAGGAATCAGTTCTCTGGCGTCGCTATTTCCTCCTTTTTATAAATGCCACGCAGACGACTGTGGAGTTAAAATATGCCAACGACTGTGTTCTGTATACTGCGATAACTTTACCTTTTGATCAGAATTAGATAAGTGATGAGTTGTGCAAGACCCGATGTCTGTGAATTATGACAAATGCTATGTAATGATCATAAGTAGCAAAAAAAAGTCCTCTTTTATATACCAACACAGCTGCGGTGAAGCTTTAATCGTGTGGATGAGTTCAAATGTTTAGGTCTCATATAGCTAACAACATTCACTGCGATAATCATTTCAATGCTGTCTTTAATAAGGCTGAGAGTTATTCCTTACTAAAGGAGAGTTACGTCATTATTAAAGGAAGTCTCCCAAAATGAATATAGCATCTCTAAACTCGTCACTTTCAATGCTATCGTACTACCAATTCTAGAATGTGCAAATGTTATATGAGACCCATTCACACAGATTAACCTACATAAGCTGGAAAGAGTTGAAAGAGAGGCAAAAGCTGTATGTTTTATCTTTAATAGTTTCGGTCCCTCATTACTCAGTTACTTAGCCAAGTAGACTTGAAACGTGCAGTATTAAGAAACAAAATCCCATGCCTTAAGTTGTGGGGATCGCTTTCCTTTTGCACCTCGTCTCCCAGCTGGCAATGGCCACGGCGCCCGGCTTAGTTCTCCATGGAAATCATGCTTCACCCTCCCGGCGTCAAGACTCCCGGTGCCGCACGCCGCGCTGGCATATGCCACTGCGTCACGGCCCCCCTCTCCACCCGAGCTCACTTCTGTCTGGAGCTTGGTTGCCACGGGACTGATGCTCTCAGGCCGGCTACAATGGTGGTGCGTTGCCTTAGCAGGCACTTTCTCGTTCGCATGCTCGGTGATCCCCCTGGTGCAGTAGCCGATAGCGCAGCACACAAGCGTAATTGATCGGTTTTGCGGAGCTACCCTGGTCGGCCTGCAATCCCACACTGTTGCACTGCGCTGCATCTTGGGTTAACAAACGCAAGTTTCTTTACAACCTGCCGCGAGTGCCTTTTCTTCGCCACGTTGGAGAGTCGATGAACTCAGCCGCAGTGCCTTCGTACGTTGGGGTGATGGAGAACCATCACGTCCCTTCCCGGTCGTGCTTGTAGGGTAGAGCTCATACAAACCCATCTTCATAAAGTTTACGTAAAAAATTTCCAAGGCAAGTTAAATAGCTTACGATGTGAGTATATTTAATATTCCTCTGGATATCGCACAAGACAGCGGCATCCTGTTTCATTAGTGTAGAGGGCGCGATTGCCAGCCGAATATGAGGCGCCCTCTATAGGATGTAGTACATACAGAGTGTGCCGACAATAAACGGGGGCCCTTCTGTTGGGGACTCGGAGCGTGTGTCTTTACTCCGCGGCCCTCGGACTTACAGCCTGCCTCCTCGGCTCGAACCAATTAGTGCCGTTTCAATATAAAAACAAACATTACCAAATATTCTCTTTTTCCCCTCGCTGTAATAGAATGGAATGACCTCTCTGTACACATACTCGTGGAAGTTGACACTTAGCAATATAAGGCTTTTATTGAGGTGTAAAATACTGATATTTCACGTTGGTATTCCTTTATACTATTACTGGAACACGTGTGCGAACAGATGCTCTGTACCACCCACATGCAAGCTCTTTCAGGGATTTGTGCATTCCATTGACGCTGCTTTCTTATTCTATAGATCTGCCAGAGCCGGCAAAGCAGTCACCTTGATAAAGGCAGCCTCCGCTTCTTCAAACATCAGCAGGTTGTTGTATGTGCGGCCGACATTCATGTGAGCACCAATGTCATCAGGCTGCACACTGGGGAGAAAGAGTTGAATGCGCACTTCAAAGTTTATTCAGAGGGAAATGATGTATCACACCGAGAAGCAAAGGTGTTTCAATAGGTGATCAACACATTATTGTTACCTGCGTTGATCCTTGCCTTAGCTAGGAGACTTCTTGCTATACACACCATGCACACTGCTTGATCACATAGCAATACAATAAACAAAAGTGCAATTACAGTGTTACGGAGGTGCAAGCTCTTCTACACTATCTTTTGCACAATACTTGGGTTCAAATTCTTCAAATAGTAGTGCAAGAAATGACAAGTGTGTCTCCCTTGTAACACAGAGCAGACATAATTTCATGGAAGTAAAATATTTACCCTGTTTTTGAGTACTATGGCAGAGCCATCAATGTCTCAAAATTGCGCTTTTTATTTTAGGCCCCTACAAGCGCTTCTACACACTGCATGCTGGTAATAGCCATGCCACACAGGCACAAGAAGTGGCCCTCAGTAGCTAAGGCCTTAAGTTATTGAATGACATTTTTTACAGCGTCAAGATACCAGATATCAATAACAGTCACTGCACCGAGCAATATTAAGGTAATAAAAAAAAAAACACCCACATTAACAACTCTAATATGCGTTCAAGGCATGTAGAATATATGCAGGAAGCAGCGCCGAAAGACAGGACGAAACAAAAGACCACTGGCCTGCATATAAACACAACACTGCACTGACAAAACATTCAGCACTGCTTGCAACAGCGCTGGTGTGGCCGTGGTGGTGCTGTGAGAGCCAGCACACGCTAAGCTGTCAAGTTGGCCTTCCTTCAAAAGGATGCCTTTTGTGCACATGAGCGCGCTATCAAATGCGCAACTCTGTTCACCAAGGGGAACGTGGAGAGTAACTCTATTGACCAGAACTTTGCTGCGGCACTGCTCGGGGACGCTGGCAGGAGCTTGGTCGAGATTGAGGGCCATGGAACGACGCATTCTTTTCAGTTTTCCCCTGGATGAGATTTAAAAATTTGCTGTCGTTGCACACATCTATTGCTAGTTTTCCCAGATTTCATTCCGAAATGACCAGAAACAGAAGTGAGAGATATTTTAGCGGCACGCATGCAGTTATTACTGAATAT
The DNA here is from genome assembly GCF_013339695.2 of Rhipicephalus sanguineus. Classification (NCBI taxonomy): domain Eukaryota; kingdom Metazoa; phylum Arthropoda; class Arachnida; order Ixodida; family Ixodidae; genus Rhipicephalus; species Rhipicephalus sanguineus. Next base: position 21,096 of record NW_023616231.1, read on the forward strand.
TGCCTGAATTACATGTCGTGCAGCGCTTGAAACGAGCTACGAGCAGCATTTCCGGAGCAGACGATACTAGTCAATGAAGCGCCACCACACTTGGTCACCACTGTTTGGCCTTCAAGTCTTGAGTTTTTGCCAACAGGTGTCTTGCCATAAATCCGACTTGCACAACATAAGCAGTGCCGACACCGCACATGGCACTGTGGCTTAGTGGGGACGCATGCGCGAGCTCTGCTTCAGGATTTGAAATAGGAGGCGCAAAAAAGACGAAAAGGGAGACATACACACCCTGCGTCTCCCTTTTGAATCGTGCAATGCCAACATGTGCAGGTGCTCACTCTCACTCTGTTTCGTGTTCTGAATAATTCTTGGCCCGTGAATGCGACTTGTGTGGCCCCAAAATGATGCACAATGTGTTTTGACAAGCTGGCGCCCCAATAGCCCATGATGGAAGCTGTAAAACGCGGAGACTGCTCACGTAATGTACCTCGATTTCATCAGGATGACACAGTTAATCTCATTTGGCGCAGGAGAAGAATCACTGATCCTAAGGAAGGTCCCCATGTGACACAGCCACAAACAGCAGAAACGTGTCCTGGTAACCACGCACAAAAACGTCAGAGCCACCCTCCTCACCTGGCGGCCTTGAGGAAGTACTCCAGCGCTCGGGCATAGTCCCCCTGTCCCTCCAAGGCGTGGCCCACGTTGTTGTACAACTTCGCATTCTGGCTGTTGACCTTGAGTCCGGCCATAAAGATGCTGTACTCGGACTCCCTGGAGCAGCAACGACACGGTTTTAGTTATAGTACTACTGTCCAGACGCTCTACGTGAGGCGTGGTCAAGTAAACGAAAATGTAGTTGGTATAAGAAATAAGCTAGTAGAGAGAATATAAAATTACCCAGCTTGAAAGCACCAGGCAACAGGAACTATAAATTACAAGCGTAGATTAGTGAAGAGAATTCAAGATACAGTGAATGAACACAAAATAACAGGAATTCGGAATGACAAGGTCAATCACGATTAATCCACCATTGAAAAGAAAGACACTGAAGTTGTGAAGCACACGTGTATTCAGGTACAAAACAAAAACACTAAATGTGAAAACGAAGAAAAAAGGACACTAAAGCTTCACCGTTAAGAGCGGAACCGCGTGATTTCGCGTCCCGCCTCTGCAGGAAAGCATCCCTTACATATCTGTAAGGCCACGCACACTCACGTAGCGGCACGCTCAGTTGATGCTACGGCCGATGATGAATTATGGCGGAGCCTTTCGTAGTGGGTCGGCAACTTTAAACAACCCACTCACTATGCGAATAGCACGGTGTAACACCTAGTGTGATTCTATGCTTCTGGAAAATAATACTACATCTAATAATATTAATGAGAACTAGCAGACAATAACGCCAAGGAAAGTGTAGGGGGTGTTATCTGTAGTATTTAGAATATAAATATGAAGAAAGTAAAGTGGACGAAAAGATGACTTGCCGCCGGCAGGGACCGATCCCTGCCGGCGGCAAGTCATCTTTTCGTCCACTTTACTTTCTTCACATTTATATTCTAAATACTACAGATAACACCCCCTACACTTTCCTTGGCGTTATTGTCTGCTAGTTCTCATTAATATTGTGTCCAACAAAGATAAACGAGCCCTTCAAGGTCGTCTGCTTTCCTACATCTAATAATGTGGCTTCTTGCCACACGTCACACTTGTATTGGCAAAGCTTGAAACTGCTTAGATCTTTTTCCAAAGCAGCTTCAAGCGCATGCATGGCTATGTGGTACAATACGTGCCTGCCATGTCTACATCTGGGCTCCATTCAGGTTCGAGTTTCCATGCTTGCCATCGATCAGGACATTTCGGCCAAAACTGTGTTTTCTGCGACACGGGCTCTTTAATGCTATTGCGCTTCCGTGGTGAACGAGACGGACACGTCTTTTCTGTAACAACGTCGTGTCTACCCTGAGAGAGGAAGAAGAGCAGTACGTTGCTCAGAATGCAGTACAGGACGGAAGAGCCCACACCAACCTGACACATCCTGCATAGTTTTTCTCGACTGCGGGGGTGTGGGACCGGGGCCGTACCATTACACATTGTTGCCCCATTGCAACGAATGATGCTCAGTCCAAGTGTCGTGTCACAGTGAATGCTGCGCGTTGGCAGGGACAGGAGGCGCAATAGCGAGGAGTAGGCGGCATGTCCAGCCGAGGAACACACTCAGCTCAACAATGTACAGATTGCCTTCTATAAATACTCTTGCCATGCAGGCTGTGAGAGGCGTCGCTTGCTGCGTGCTAGCAGTGTAGGGCAACAGTCCCAAAAGTGGCGTCGTCACCTTGTGTAATGAATGGCAGAGATTAGCGGCTATAACGAAACGATGCGTTGGTGTCTACAAGCGCAAATGTAGAAACACCTTCAACAGTTACTAAGACCACATTAGCAGGAGAGGGGCGAGGGTTTGGGCAGTTTGAAGATGGCGCACTTCTTGCCTCTTGAAGTGCGGCACTTAGTTTTCCTGGTCAAAGGGTCCGGCCCGGTGACACATTGGGGAGAGCGATCGTCAACGAGGAGATGGTGAGCGCTGCGGATGGAAGTCAGGGCAGTTGGCAGATACACAGCCCAATATGGCGCCAGGAACTTATCGGGGAAAGGGCTGGTCGCCGTATGGTGATGACTGAGCAGTGTCGCTGAGAGTTTGGGGGTGACGGTGGCAATGGCAGGAAACATGTCTGGGAGTCAAGTGGGATGGCTATCAGGCGTCCTCAAAGGATTGTTGACGGTGCTGCCCAAGATGCAATATGAACAGGCGGTTGCGCAGGATGTGAGTGGGTGATGTAAGGTGGTTGTGGAAGCCTTCGCACTGCCCGCGTGTATATGTGAGGGGCACGGCCACAGTCCGCACGGCTTGCGGATAGGCCACAGGAGTGGCCACAGGCTGTACTGCATGCACATAGGTAGGGGTGGCTGGAGGCGGCTCGTGGTGTGCAAGGGAAACAGCGCGAGCGACTTCCTCAGAAATGACAGTGCAGAGCGTGGTGGGCAGACGGGATAGTGAGTGAAAGGAATTAACGATGCTTCGTTCTACTAGTCTCACTTTTTTTTCGTGCTATTTGTTTCCAGAATGAATTAATGAAGGTTGGCAGGCAACAGCAACACAGACAATGTCTCGGACCGGCTGAAGCAACGTGGATTGACCGGGAATGGTGTCAAGGCTGGAAAGTGACTCGCCACTCTGCGGAAGCTGTTGAGTTGGGTCATGTTGCTTCTTCAACTCACTGCAACTCTGACACAAGGTGACGACCTCTGAAACTGGCCGCAGATTCCTAGCCTGAAGCATGTGGATCACGCCATCGTCAATGCCTTTCAGGATTTGCTGAATTTTGTCAAGTTCGGACAAGGCGTCGTTGATACGTCTACAAAGGCCGATGACGTCTTCAATGTAGCTTGTGAAGCTTTCTCCAGTCTGCTGTGCGTGGACACGCAAGCGCTGCTCCGTGCGATGCTTGCAGACAGCCAATTGACCAAACATTTCTGAGAAGGATGTCCAGAATGCCAACTATGTAGGGATGTCGTGTTTGTGATTGTTGCACACTCAAACTCATTATAACAGTCGCATCTGCCACGAAAATAACTTCGTTATATCCGAAAATTCGTTATAAACGTTTATTTTTTTTGTAACACTGTACACTCTAAGAAAAAATCGAGTATTTGGGGAGTATTTCTGCCACGCAACAATAAACGTCATCTGGCTTTCTCACGTTTCCTTTCTTGAAAACGTGGCTCTCGTCACTTTCCGATCAAGAATGCTGTCACGCTGATAACGCGCGTGCCATTCGTGACCGGGAAGTGCCGCGACCGCGGCGATAACGCGAGGAAAGTACGCGAGATGGATGACGATTATAGTTGCGTGGCAGAAATACTCCCCAAATACTCTATTTTTTCTTAGAGTGTAGCTATGACAACGCTGTCTTCATTACTTCGTTATAACCGATAATTCGTTATATCCGTGTTCGTTATATCGAGGTTTGAGTGTACCACAATTCGGCGATGCCAGTAAGATAAAATATGATGTGGCTGAGCTTGGCAGGGTCATCCCATGTGTTATGCGTGCTCACCAGTTCGTGGTTGTTAATTAAGCCAGTCTTCCACGTTGATCTCACCTGCACTGCTGAAGACCTTTGGATCTCTTAGCCAAGGAACCCCAGTGCAGGTGACGGATTGGGGCGAAGGCACCGGTGGGTTTGCGTTCTCGGTCATGATGGGTGGGAGCGTTCGGCTTCACAGTTCCAGGGTGTAGCAACAGGAAACTACAGCACCTTCCGCCAATTGTGAAGAGGTTTACTGGCAGTCCAAGGACGTTACGCTTATCAGAGGCAAGGCAGCGTGAGGCACCGTCCAGCGAGACAGCAGCGATGAGAAGCATGAGCCGAGCGTTGGCGATGCTGTTGGATAGAGGCACGTCGTGCTTCACAGAGTGTCCGAAACTCGTCGTCATTCATGGCTATTAGTAGTGCTGACAAACACTCCCAGGCTTATATTCACAGAAAATACCCGATATGGACGGGAGGACGACCACCCCCGTAGCTCAATTGGTAGAGCATTGAAAGCATTATCTCAAGATTGAAGGTTCGGTACTTCCCGTGGCAAGTTGTCTTGTCATTCACTTTAACTTCTTCAAATTTATGTCTTAATTACCACAACAAAGTTTACAGTAAACAACTGCGACACGGCGTCGACAAGAGGAATTGCAAGAAGCGACAGTGTAGGCGTAGCGAGCGCAAAGAGCAACAACGTCCAGCACGAGCCCCCCTGCGTAGCGCTGACGATCCAGCTGCGAAGCTCTGCAGGGTGCACTTGTTCTTCCCCCTCGCTGAAGATGGAAACACTTAGGTGGTCTAAGGTGACATGAGAACAAGAGGTTCGTGATACAGTTTCGTGGCCTCGGCAACACAGGTCCGTAGTGGGCGGGAGAGCTTCTGTGAGGTAGTTGACGGTTAAGTTTGCCGTAGGGCCCGGCAGAGTCCATTGTACCTGTTGAAGAATTTCGAAGAGACAGATGGCATAGAAGGCACACACAGCCAAACAAGAGAGTTGGGCGAAAAGGCTGTTTGTTGTCGTGTTGAAATTTCTGTAGTCCTTGTCAGCGTGGCACTTGAGATGGCGGGCGTGCAAGGGCATCGGATAGAAAATCCATCAGAAACAATCCACGAATCTTTGCATTGCTCCGAAGTCATTTCGGTGGATGCTAGTGGCGAAAATTAGCTGTCTAGAATGAAGACACTCACAATGTCAGTGGGACAGGTGAATGCGAAAGAGCACCGTCATCAGTGGCCTGAACGGTATATATAACCAGGATGTCGGGATCTTTGAGGGAGGACAACCAGCAAAAAGTGCATGGTTAGGGTACCAATGTCAAAAGGTCGACCATACAGATATGGCCAAAATTTTGAAATGGCCCAGACGATTGCTAGGTATTCTTTTTCACTTACTGAACAGTTCTCGTGGGTGTGGGACTCGCGTGCACAACAATACTTGGTAGCCAGGCTTTTGTTGGGCGAGGGCAGCATCAAAGCCGACACTGCTAGCATCTGTGTGGTTTCTGTATGAGCACTTGGATTGAAATGGCACAGTATGGGTGGTGTGGTGAGCAGGTGAAGGCAGCGTCGCAGAAACCGGGGACCACTTGGATAGACTGGGGTCTCCTTGAAGCAGGTCTGTCAATGGTGCCATAACCTACGCAACTCTTTTGAACATGCGGGCCTCGAGAACTCTTTAAGAGCACGTAGCTTAGCGGGATCAGGGAGAACACCATCCTCTGACAAGACATGTCCAAAAATGGTGAGTTTGCGTGTCCCAAAGTAGCATGTTAAGCTTGGTTGGAGGCCATGCAGCTTCAGTGAGACAGCGTAACAACTGCTTGAACTGACGAAGGTGCGTGGGAGAGTCTGGTACAAATACCACCACATCATCCAAGTAGCACAAGCACGTGTTCCATTTCAGGCCATGTAGAACAGTGTCCATCATGCGCTCAAATGTAGCGGGTGCATTGCAAAGGCCGAATGGCATCACATTAAACTCATACAAGCCATCCGGTGTGACAACAGCAGTATTTGGCCTGTCATTGGCATCAACAGGCGGGCACTTGTAAATAGCCAGAGCGTAGATCGAGGTGGGAAAATGACTCTGCACCTTGCAGACAGTCTCAGGTGTCGTCGATCTGCGGCAAAGCTCGTTCGAGATTTTAAATGCGAAGCATTTCTTAGCGAACCTTTGGCACATTGAGCATTCCTCCTTCTACCCGCCGCCCGACCGCCGCCCGCCCGCCGCCGCCCAGCGCGCCCGGCGTGCCGCCCGCCCGCTTGCTGCCGCCTGCCTACCCATAACCCACCCATTTGATGAGTATGACTGTTGGTCTGACATGAATACAATTTCGTTAGACATGTGTGCGTGTACCTTTTACCATGGGCCGCGGTATATGGGTATGCGCCACATGTGATTGACAGTTTATATCTACCCAGGAACGGCGAGAAACAGACATTGGTAATTCAAATGCGAGAGTGTTAAGAAAAGCGACATCGGCAGCTTGGACCCTCAAATGCAAAGAATAAAAATCGATATCCAAAACAGGAATCGAATCCAAGCATTCTACGTGGCAGTGGGTATTTACCACAGAGCCACGCTAGGTCTATTAACTGGCTTGGAAAAACTGCCAGCAGGCGTAAGTCAGCCAGTCGTCAATTGTGTTGGTGTGGCTATCTAATTTACCAAAAAAACAATAAACATACATATGTACTACAATACAGGCGTCATATCAGATTAACGTTTGCGGTTCCAGTGTTCTCCCGCTCTTGGCAGTATAATAAACGTTACATTGTATTCCTATGATTCAGCGCTATATTGAAGCATTCCTCGACCCGAGGAATACATTAACGAAAGTTACGTATAATATCACATGATTGCACCATAAAGTGCACTTAGTTCGATAATGACGTATGTACTAATGTGATGGCGGACGTTATGTCACACCATAAGTTACCCTTCAAACCATGATGTCGACGTGCCTGATAAGACCATGATGTGGCACACAGCTATACACTTACAAAAACACGTAGATCACCTCGTGATGTTTGCCTCAAAGCCATAAAATACAGCATAGAAGTGCTCTTAGGATGACTGCCAGTTGGGCATGTGGTAAAGTCATGATAAAAAGCGCAATTTACACGGAGACTCGGAAAGGACACAGGACGGAGCGCTCCGTCCTGTTTCCTTTCCGATCTTCGTGTATTTGCGCTTGCTTCATCAGTGAAAGTGCTTCGCTGACTGCTTCGCATGAAAACCGATTCCCAATGCGTGATATCTGCCGAATTTTTAGTGTACAAACTGTCAATCATGTTACAGCCACCATTTTCACACCACAAGAGTACTACTACTAAATAATGGTTCTAAATGACCAAGTAGCTCTGCTGGATTTATACAACAATTGCAAATCCAGTGCCACATACCATTCGAAGTTGCGCACAAATTTCTTCAAGGAGTGCATTGTGAGAAGAAAGAGGTAGCCCGAACCACAGAAATTCTGGTCAGCCGACTGCACAGTGGAGAATGGGGTGGACCCTCCTTAGCTGCAGCAATCAAGGAGGAAAACCTCACAGCCACTGTGTAAACAAAGGAGCGCTACAGACAGGCACTTCTCCTTTCTTTGCTTTCCGCCGTTTCCTTAGCGCTCTTTGTTCTGCATCAAGTATGAATCACCTTGCCCAATGCATGTCTTACTGTCGTGTAACTTTTAAAGTTTAGCCGAACATTATTTTCTCCTCAGAACCATGCTTAATTAAATGTTGCCCTGTATCTTTTAATGCATCCACATAATTTCTTACAGCACTACTTATAGTTGTCAATGAATTAAGTGCTTCCAAGTAAAATCTACCACTCAGTGAAACAGATTTGATGAAGAAAACCTGCACAGAATTAAATAGAAAGTAAAACGCACCGTGAAGAAAAAAGTTCTTTACTTGGACTACCAGTTCACGAGGATGGTGAGCTGATCAAAAAAGCTCGGCTATTTAAATCCACAGTTTAGTGAATGTTTACCCTGAACAAGTATAGTGTTTATCAGTTCCCATGCTAGTCCAAAGCTGGCACTTCTGCAACTGCTGTGACAAACACTCCATGCCTTATACTAACACACAAGCACAACCTGCACCCTAAGGGAGCAATGCACAAAAATTTTCACCTTGTTTTTTTGTTGCAATAAGTGCTAATGACCGACTTGTGTGACCCCCCAGAAATGTACTGCCGAGGCAAAGAAATCACCTTTGTACTCCCCGTGCAGTCTGCCCGTTGAAAAGGTCTGCTAGGAGAGAGCGCCCGCAAGGATCGTGGCAGCCAACATAAACTCGTTACGCAGGTGGTGGTGGTTGTTTACACGAAAACCAAAGCATTTTCACGTGCAGTGGCACGACACGCACTTTAAAACTTGATTTTAGATATGTTCGAGGCTATATTATGCGTTGATATTTCGTAGATGATGCATGTGCATCCAGACAAATTTATCCTGCAAGTTATCTCGCCTTCAAACTTTGTGTCAGTACTCCTTTACGGGGCACTAATGGGAAACAATGAATTGGTTTAGATTGATAAGTGTGCTCGGAGTACTCTTCTGTAGTTTATTTCACCACCATAGTTTTATTAGAGGAGAAAACAAAGTTCAAGTTTCATTTTTAAATTTCGCGCCAAACTTTGTAATTCGTGACGTAAAGACTTCAAAGAGCATTAACGTATTTTGGCGCCACTGGTCAACGAAATTTCCACAAATTCGTTATGTCAAGACTCTGGCCCCCTCAGAGGTCAATTACTTCGATTTAACCATTAGGAGCTACGTAGGCCCAAGGAGCGCCGTCAAAACAGTAAAACTCAGCGATACGAATCTCGCGGGGTTACCAAAATATCTGTATCATCCGAAATTCGTATCACCAGAAAACATGAAAATTAGTATGCGACAAAAGAAAGTTGGCGTACGTTTTGGTTTTGTGTTTCAGGGCCGCAGCGACGTCATGAACCGCTCTGAATGATTGCCAGTAAAGTTTTAGACGTCAACTCATACTTGTACTCGTAAATTACGGTGCTGCGTGCGCGTGTAATTAATGAAACAGATGTATTGACCCGTGATCGCTAATAGCCGCTTCCTAATCTTACTACGCTTTTCTGCATGACCAGATCTGCGGCGAAAGTGACTTAAGAAGCGCATTGCACAAGAGAGATAGAGGCAAGCTCCTTTGCCGAGACCGTCCGCTTCGTCTCTTGGGGCATAGCCCCTCTATACTTTCTGTTCCCGTCAAACGCTCCCTCGGCGACCGTCGTCCTTCCTCTCACCCACCATGGTTTTACGCTGCATTCCACCGCGGCGTGGCGCTACCCACGTAGGGTTAACTTTTGCCTTGTGGAGCTCCCGCCACTGTGTCGCATGCTGCACGCCTAAAAAATCGCGTGTTCGACGTTTTCTTGCTGCTGCAAGTGTTTGCCGATATACCTGCAAGTGCTTGTAGCCATCGCACGATGCAAAGGATAGCATCGTGACGTACGACAGCCGATCAAAAGTTTTATGCGACCTCCTTGCGCCGAGGCGTACTGCTGTGTGCCACATTGCCGGTCGGATGGGAACAAAGGATTCTGGTGTTTCTTTTTCACGAAATTCCTGCGGAGGAGATAGCACGGCAGCAGCGGATAAAGGCTATACGAAGAGACGACTGTGCGCCAACCGACGTCAACTACTCCAGAGTGTGCGCAAACACTTCAGGGAGACAGACTTCGCAGAGGGCGTTGTCTGAAAAAAGGCGTTTATCCCATCGTACCTCAGACCACAACCGTTGAAGGAGAGGACCACCGAAAGCATCCAGAAACGATCGGCTTCACAATGTGAAGATAATGAAAAACGAGCCGAAACGAAAACGGAATCGGCACCGAGAAGATACTCACGGTGAAGCGTCAACTTCGAATGGCATTGACTTGGAACTGCAAACATCAAAGTGCATGAACGAGACTCTCTGATGGCCAGCAGCAAACAATGCACAGTGAATGATCTTGGATGAGGCAACATCTTGTGCTCATAAACAGTCACGGACCAAGCAATGCAAGTTGATGTGGGCCTGTCCAGCCTCTTAGCAGTTGAAAGAGCGAATGGAAAAGACTTGAAAAATCAGCTGGAAAGGTTCCCAAACAGCTGACCATACAAAGAGGAGCTTAAGAAAGAAAGGATGACTGCCATTTCGCCGACTTGGAGTACAACTGGGAGCAAGCGAAAGAGACCTCCCTGCTGTATTCCTGTTGAACCAGATTACTAACTTCAGCGCAAGAAACCAACCTGTACGGAGGATGTGGTGCAACACTGCGTAATACTCAGGCACCCGTCGACGAAGGCGTATGAGCATGCGAGAAAAGAAAGGCTGCTGAAGCTTCCATGCAGAAACACCCTTCAAAACTACATCGGGAGCAGTTCTGGAGAAAAAGGAGTCAGTGATTTGATCAAGGCCGCCTAAAAGCTGAACTTGACAAGCTTGAGGCACCTCAATCGAAGATGTTACCCTTATCGTCGACGAAATGCGCATCAAGCCAAAGTTGCAATATAATAAGCAACAGACTGTTTCGTCGGCCATGTAGACCATGGGTGTAGCGAATGACCCGAAAGTGAGCTGTGGCTCGCCAATTCTTTGTTGTGCTTGTGATCAACGGGCTCTCGACGTTTACAGAATACCAGTGTCGTACTTCTTTACGAAGGTCTGAACGCTTCCAACTCTCAAAGTTGATTCGGTATGTGATGGAAAAGGTTGAAGAAGCTGGTTTTAAATAGGTGTCTCGTGACTGACAATCACAAGGTGAACGTTAGTGCGGTGAAGGACCTTTGTGGCGATTCCTTACCTATAGGATTCAGCATCCCGTGTGACGCTGATAGGCTTCTTTTCTAATTTCGACTACTGTCATGTATTGAAGAACGTGCGATCACAGTTTTCTTGCTCGGGACCTTGGCAATGGAGGGGAAGTGTCTGCAATATTTCTGGAAGAAGCTGTACGAATGCAGAAGGAATGGCTAGTAACCAGTGAGGTGTTGAGCAGAAAGCATGTCTACCCTACCAACACTGAGAAGATGAATGTCAAAAGGCGGTGGAAGTGCTTTCTCCGGACGTGACTTCGGCACTTGAATTTCTTAAAGAACAGCTGGGCACAGTGCCACCCTATTTTCTGCTGAGGACCACCATCGTGTTTATGAAAACATATACCATGGTTCATCTTGCACGACACGAGCAACAAACTTCAGCATGTCATCAAAGGTTCGGTGTTCGGCATTACTAGATACCCTGATGACCAGCCCTTGAATGGCTGGAAGTAACTTTTCCGAGTACATGGAAAATCTCAAGAAGCAAGCACGCATGCTCATGGCTTCTTGACCACTGAACCTACGAGGCACTTCTGCTGACAACGTATTCTACAGTTGCCTGCCATTCGCTATTTGCTAAGAAAATAGAATTTCTATTTGTTCATACGCGGAAATTTAGCGGCGATCCGATGAGTCCGTTGTTTGGAACACTCCGCGATCACTGGGCTGCAATGACCAGCTGGATGCCCCGATTTGCACTGAGTGGCTTGCAAAAGCTCCTAAAACGGGTATTGCAGCTGCATCAGAAAACAGTAACGTGCTTCGCAGTGAAGAAGCTGGACAAAACAACGGGGTTGTGGTTGCAAGACAGCAGACGCCACGTTTCTGCCAAGCTGCCGAGGACTGTTCACGTGTTGGAGCGCTTGAAGCGGACAAATGTGCCGCTAGACTTCCATTGCATGTCAGCTTTTTTGTTGGTGGATACATCGCACACGTTGTTATGGACCACATGGATTGTGAAGATTGCTGTGCCGTTACAACGAAAGCTCTTCCAACCAGCCACTCCAGCAGTTTGTTCGGCATCAAGACAGAGGCGGACTGCTCTATCCTTCGACAAGCTGCTCTACGTCCCGGAAACCTGCGGCAGTTTGTAGAAACGGCACTTCAAAAGGACCAAGGCTGCAAAAGTCCCTGAAACACTACTTGAAGCAGCCGTTCCAGCCGTGTCAAATTCAGCGCTACTGAATTGCACTACGTCTGATAGCCAGCACCACAATGATTTGCACAAGATTCATCATGCCACTCCTTGTCAACTATGCTTCTACAACCACGGATAAGAATGACGTTTATAAACATTTTTCCAGAAGCCGCTGCACGAAAATATGTGAAATTGTAAGTCCGCAATCTCTCTGGGAATAAATTGAGTTCGTGCCCCCATTAGCTCGCACTTTCAAAAGCCTCTGAATCATTATTTTTCACGTGCGCTGTCATTTATATGAACGGTGTACTACATATGCCAGTTTAAATACAGTATGGAAATCGCATAACAGTACGCCGGTTTTGTCGATACCCAAATAAGCGTGAGGTGCGGTTGTGAACCAGCTTCAGGTATCGTTCAGGCTAGGTTCGCAGAAAGCATGCTTAGAACACGTACGTCTAGTGGAACTTCAGACTGAAACACTCGATAAATGCAGAAAAACCACAAAAATACGCGTACCGCGATGCTCCCACGGCCGCACCCGCCGCACTTCCTGCTGACGTACACCACCCCCCTCCCCCTACGTGAGTGGCGCCACCAGCGTGTTTAGCGGCAGAGCCGTGCAACTCTGCCGACGGCGCTCTCCTATTGTTGTGCCAACGGCTTGACGGGCACAGAAAGTATAGAGGAGGCAATGCTTGGGGTCTTCGTCCACCTTTAATGGGACTTCATGAAGGACCCACAGCCCAAGTTTCAGTCTTGTTTCCAAGACCGTCTCATCGCAGGGACATGGCTTCCATCACCGTGGTAGGCACGTGTGCAAAGACGCTGTTGTCTCGAGCACAGGAGCAGGCGTCAACACGTTGGAAAAGAAAAAGCGCGACGTCAACATCATCTGTAATCTAAACGCGAAGGCGCCTAAAGGCCTCCAAGATTTGCGCGCACTATCTCGAAGGCAACCACGCACCGTTGATGGTTGCGCACCGCGCATGCCCACACCCGCGCGTGACTGCCGCGTCTTTTGCGACAGCGCGGGCAGCTCCTGTTCATGTCTGTGCGCTACCGTACGTTCGTATCAAACGTTGCGGGGTGCAAATCGGTTCGTAACAACCGTCCTCCAATACATTGCAGGCTAATGGGCCTTGGCCGGGACCCCAGAAAAATTTGTATCAACCCGAAATTCGTACGAGCCATGATCGTATCACCGAGGTTTTACTGTATGTGACGTCACGGCCAATGGTGCAGGAATTCAAGGTGGCGTCGCCATCTGTATTTTTTTTGCGCGTTTTCTCGCTTATTAAGCGTCTTCGCACAGAAAGCATGGTGTTTTTGGTATCGTGGAAGACTACTTTACTAATGCGAGAAAAATCGTTTTGCTCTTTAGTGTCCCTTTAAAGGAGTGGAGTGTTGTGCTTCAGAAACATGCTTTTTTTTTGTTTGTTTTTGAGCACAATCTTATGAAATTTTCGCAGCTTATGTACTTTATGTGCCGACTTTAAAGATGTAATTGTTGAAATACACTATGTAGTTTTTATAGTAATACATATTAGTTCAGTATTGTGGAGGAGAGAGATTTATTTCTCAAGTGGGAGAGTTATCAAGCAAGTCAGCATATCACCTGGACCTAGAATAAACACTGTATGGCAGGGGTCTTTCACTGTATTTTCAGGGAGAATGCACATGCAAGGCCGGTCTCTCTGCTCAATGCAAACATGTGTTTGCCACACTGATATATTTGAACAGGTTAAAAAACCTTTTAACAATATGAATTTATCATATTTTGTTGGTTTTCTTCTGCAATGTGGCACCGAGGAACTAACAGTGAATGTGTGCGATATGCCGTACTAAAGCTTCAATGTAGAAACAAACATAGAGGCATCACTGCAATAAAAGCTTCAATGTAGAAACAAACATAGAGGCATCACTGCAATAAAAGGAAATGAAATTGCATCTGGTGTTTGTGTTGCACCTCCCAACCGTGACTTACATAACATGTTTTTAGTTAGCAGTCACATATTAGTTGTCCTTGTTGAAATACACACGACCATTTGCTAACTTCTTTCCCAATGCGGAGCTTGATTGTCCACAACTTCCGTCGTTTTTTCTCTTTTGGAAAGCGGTGCAAGCTGACCTTTCCAAATACAGTAGAACCCCGCTGTTACGTTCCTCACTGCTGCGTTTTCCCGGCTGTTACGTCGTTTTCCGCCGGTCCCGGCATAGCTCCTATAGGATACAATGTATTGGGAACCCCGCTGTTACGTCGTAACTGTCGGACCGTTCCCGTATGATACGTCGCGAAGTGCGCTCGGAGCCGACCGAGTGACTACCAAAGAGAGCGGCCATGGTGCATTTTCACACAGCTTGGCCTCGTTTGACCGTAATATTAGCCGCATGAGAGGCGCAAGCAACCGAATCTTTCAATTGATGCAAACAAAAGCATGGCCTTCGAGATTCAAATTGCAAAGATGCGTCTATGACGTAACTGCTCGCGAAAGCATGGCCTTCGAGATTCAAATTGCAAAGATGGCGTCTATGACGTAACTGCTCGCGAAAGCAAGGCCTTCGAGATTGGCATTTACTATTGACAAAAGCATAGCCTTTGAGATTTGTACTGCACAAACATGGCGTGTATGACGTAATTGCTTGCGAAAGCAAGGCCTTCGAATTGGCATTCCACTTCTGCCATCGTGTTGGCGTAGACTCATCATCATCGTTATTTGTCGGAGAGCGGGAGGAGTTCGAGCTGGTTGAAGCTCGCATGGTCGTGCGTGCGGTTCGCGGTCGGACTCGCAGCGCCGGTCGTGATTGCGTGTGCCTAGTTCTTTCATGCCTACAGCTGTTGGCGTTAGAAAAATCACATACGTTGATTACATTTCTGTGGATGAGGCCGTCCTAAGCTCCGCGGTTTCTATCCATCGACTAGATCGCGGCTGAGCGCGCCAATTTTCGTGCTGCTCGTAAGAATTGAAATAAAATTCTGTACCACTAAATATTTTGCCGTCTTTTCCTGTTTTTTCGGCTCTTACGTTTCCCGTCGCTTACGTTTATTTCCTACGGTCCCTTCAAAAACGTATCAGCGGGGTTCTACTGTATTGCACATTGTACATTGTGGCACACTGCACATGCGATTGCTCTTCGCTCTTAGCCCATTTTTCTCCATGGCGCCTACTACAACGCCCCGGCAGCCACACAAACATGCACACAAACATGGCGAGTGGGAAACCCACCACCGTTTCCTGCCTTCCGAAAAATCCGCGTGGTGGCGCTAGCTCATCTGGAAAGTGCGATTTACCGTCCCTGCAAGAGATGACACGACATGTCGGCAACCGAGTCGGTACGCCCCAATCTAATCACTGGCTCGCCCGATCCATGCGATACCGTCGCCGTTTTCCTCCGGTGGAAACTAAAGAGGCTTGCACTTTGCCTCCTGTGCACGTGTCACCTTTCGAACAGCGGCGATTCATGTGCTTACGGTCGCGGGGGTGATCAAGCAGCAAGCACTCCGCTCATATACACAGCGGCCGTCGCCTTGGCAACAACCAGTAGAAAACCAGTATCTCAACGGTGTCGCGCGCTCCGCCAATAGAAGCGCCGCGTACATTGCAAGGTTCGTGAGAATGCCCTCTGATTTTTTTTTTTTGTTTGTGCTTTTTCTATGCGGTGATCGTAAGCGAGAAAGGGGAAACGGAAAGGCGGAACTTTGAGCTTTGAAATGACGCCAAGATGGCGGCGCTCGGTGACAGGTGGTGCGATCTTGGCTGTGTTCCAATTCTGGACAGCATCGAGATCATGTGTCCGACAAATGGAACGCGTCTAGAAGACGTGTACGCGACGTGATGCCACCTCGCGTCGAGAAGAGAAAGCTAAGAAAAACAAACGTAAATGTTCTTTCTTTAGCCTCTTTCGTATTCTAACCTAAGAAAAAATTAACGTAGCTTACATTGAGCGCCTGGAAAAGTGCCTGCTGGTGTACAGACAACCATACCGGCGAGATCCGAGCTACGCGAGCATTGTGCTGAGCCGCCATCTTGTTTGGACAGCAAAGTAGCCTGCATCGTTTTGTCTTTCTCGAACCTGTCTATTTTGCCAGCTACGTGAGAATTGGAATGGGAGTTAAAGGGACCCTGAAACGGTTTTTTGAAGTTTTGTCAGCGTTTAGGCAGGATCATCCCCAAATCATTCGCACCAGAAATTAAGCGACGCACTGTGTACCAAGGCCGCTACGGAATTTATATCTATACCCTCCTCCTCACCACTGCCTTGCACCCTCAACTCACAGCAGACACCCTGACATCACCGGCGAT
This sequence comes from Rhipicephalus sanguineus, assembly GCF_013339695.2. Classification (NCBI taxonomy): domain Eukaryota; kingdom Metazoa; phylum Arthropoda; class Arachnida; order Ixodida; family Ixodidae; genus Rhipicephalus; species Rhipicephalus sanguineus. The sequence continues at coordinate 37,462 of NW_023616231.1, forward strand.
CGCAGCGCTCTCATGAGCGCACTCGACGGTTTGAGCTTCGCCCAGTCATGGTCTCTGTGCGCCGACGGGTTGCGCGCAACCTCGGAGGCCCAACAAAGACGAAGCTCGCGGAGTGGTTGATATCTGCTCCGACAGGTGCCGCCACACTACCAGCAGATCTTATTTTATTCTTCTGTACGGCGACAATCTTCAAAAGCATGCGGACAAACAAAAATAATTCGAGAACGATCACCGATAAGCAAAACTCGGGCAATGTGGTTGTGTCTTCAGGGGTGAAGTTACAGCCACAAAACGTGGATCGTGGCGTTGAACGGATAGCGAGAGCGCGACGCTCATTGCAGCGACGAGCTGAAGGGATTCCGCTCGCCAGATGCCTCACGAACATTGCACGATTGTCGCAGCTTTACAAGTCACCAATTGCTAGAAATTGCTAGATACGTCGTACACAACAAGGCTAGGGCAATTAATTATGTCCAAGAAAGAAACCTCGAGAGAAACACTGTCGCTCAGCTCAAGTCAACACGGAGTACGTTGTAACACAGGCAGACGACGCTCGCTGCCCACGGGAGGTTCAGTGACGTGTACTGGACATATCCAATGAGATCAGCCGCCTGCGTGACGTCGCGCTTCCAATACGACGCGCACTGGAAGTGGGCGGTTTGAAAACGCTTTGGCTGAGCCGCTGTGATCGGTGGCGATTCGCAGCTTTAAAGCCTTGTAATAAATTACACAGTTTTCGCACAGAGCTTAAATCGGTCTCTAAATGATCCTTAGGACTGCTCTACCGGCTCAATGTGTTCGTACAAAATCGTCAAAACCGTTCCACTTAGCTGTCTATTCACCCTAGTCTATTTAGCCATCTACGGTGAGCATTGGAACACACCCTTGTACGCGTTCCAAAATAAGCATGGAGGCATGGCATTACATCCAGCCGCACGTGACCGCACGCGATTGGCCAATGCAGGGCCGTGACGTCTGTCGCGGTTCACATGGGCCATTCGCGTGCGGCTGGATCTAACGCCACGCCTCCGTGTTTATTGGAATGCGTACAAGATCGCACCAAGGAAAGACAACATACGACCTAGGGACCGTAATACGACTACAGTGCACCATAATAGGGCTAGTGGGCTCATACACATGCGCCGCCTGAGGCACCTCATGTTGGCCTCCGAGTGATGGCGCCACTAGCATTTCCTCTTGAAAGGTTGTGCGGTTTTACAAGTTTCGCGGCTACGCTAAGCGGGCGTTGCGGGTTTATTAGCGGACTGCGCAATTATAAACAAGTGCTTGCTATCCATACGGTCGGAATTCTGTCCACACGCATTCGCTTTCCTCGATAAGAAATGCAAAAGAAACACGCAGCGCTGTGATTGCAGCGCTGGCTGGAGTGATGTCGGCTTGTCAACAAATTAGCGCGATGTTTGCACCCTGTTTACGCATAGCTCTGTCAGGCATTTTCGAGCCTTGCATGCACCTCGAACGCATGCTCGACGCCTGCCAAGCGTTGGCAGTGACCGAAGTCAACAAAACTCGCCAGTCAAGTTACGAAAGACGGTGTGCTTTTCGCATAAGAAAATGCTTCACATGCAAGTGAAAGTGCACGTTGTCAGAAAGATAATAAAAGGCATCCACAACATCCATTTTATTTGGGGAAAATTACTACCTTGAAATTTCAAACAGGCGCAATTCCAGCTGTTAAAGTAAAAATGGGTACATTTGAACAAAACTTTGTGAGGGCGCATTGCTAACGACTTTATTGTCAAATCTGATTCTTACTTTCCACAATTTAAATTCTTTATGAACAGCATTAACGTAAAGATTACACACAAGACATCCACCAAACGCAAGAACACTCCAAGAACTGTTTAGATTCCAGAAATGTAATTAAATTGGTGTTCTAAAATGGTGTGGCAGTACATAATGTCAACATTGTTAGTGACAGCAAGACAGCTATCCGCAACTTCACCAAGGGCCTCATTTCACCGCAAGCGAACCGCATACTTGCAAGCACATCCCCATCTCGTCGCCGCCAAGTTCATTTAATCTGGGCTCCGGGCCATTCGGGCCTTGCCAGGAACGAAGCCGCTCACGACGCTGCCTGAGAAATCGTCCACCGGGCGCGTCCACCCGTCATCAGAGCAGCTACCCTCCCGACGAGCCGAGCAGGCTGAGGACGAAGAATCGAATCCTGGTGCGGCCACGCGGAAAGAAAGAAGGTCGCGTATGGTGAAATTGTCATGCATTACCGTAGGGCAAGATTGAAGTACCCACCCCCTGACAAGTCGCTAAATAAGCAACAGTTGACAACATGGCGATTATTACAGACGCGAACATTCCCTACACCCGCGCTGTACAGTCGCATATACCCGGACGTTTACACACCACAGTGCAAAGCTTGCGGGGTGGCTCGCGCCAACCTCGACCACATTATCTGGGCATGTCCCGCAGCGACACACACCACCAAACACAGCAAGAACCCTACACTTAAGATTACCACGCCCGAGCAGTGGGAGGCTATGCTGCTCAGCGCGTGCCCGGAT
>NW_023616232.1:0-21977 GCF_013339695.2 Rhipicephalus sanguineus
TATACTGTTGTGCAAGCGGCAACACCCAAAAGAGAGCCATTAAATGTATATTTCAACGAAGGAACCACATTGTTTTCAGAATAGAGCGACACACTCTGGCTATTTTACGACCGGAAGTGAAAACACTGTTCGTGTGTTTTGATTGGTTGAAGCGAAATGTCGCATGTAATATTCATAAGTCCCAGATATGGCACACAACTGAGGGCTAAAATTTATGCAAGCACTGTTGAAGCACTTCATGAAATACAAAGGAGTTCTGCTTTTAAACCTGAAAACTTAGTTACAAAATGATGCTAGGAGCGCTGCACATTGGCCACCGCGAGGCGAGTCTTCCGGTTTGCCTCTGTAAAAGGCGCACGGTGATTGAAAAACAGACACTGACATCAGCGGCAGAGTGAAATGCGAGAGGGACCGTTTCTCGTTGTAGTCTGCTAGAGTTTTGAACTTTGAAGATGAATAACTTCATTTCGAGTGCACCAATTTGCATAATTCTTTTTGCGTTCGTGTGGGCTTTCATTACTACACGCACTCCAGTCCTAAAAAAAAAGAACAGTTACGAAAGTGCCGCAGGGCCTCTTTAAGCTGCCAGGAGGCAGTAGCCACCTTCAATAGTCTTTATGCTCTACTGCTTGAAGGAACCTTTTCAATAGACCTCTCCCTGTTTGTAAACAGTGTGACGTCACTGCGGGCACCCCGCCCACCATACCCTCTCTCAGAGCAGGTGCTGGTTGGCAAGAAAGTTCCGCCGGCGGCATCTTTCTGCATAGCAGAGCTGCGTGTCTGCATTCCTTCGACAGAAATTTCTACATTGCTATGTCCTAAAGTCACAGCTTTTGAAAGAAGGGGGTCGCGGAAGTGTCACTGCTCATAGTGTGGAAATTTGCTTGTCGTAGATGGATGGATGGAGAAACTTTATTAGAGTACTGAGAGACGCGACTAGCACACAGTGGGCTTCACCCACGTAAATGGCAGCCATAAAAAAATCTGATGTTTTTCGAAAGTGAACGTTTTGAATCTACACGGTGACTGGCACTTTGAGAAGTATTTGCATGGCATGGATGTAAACTTATTCAATTTCCATCGTGGCATGTGCAATGCAGTTTTAAACGAGGTACAGCATTGGCGGCAGCATGGTTTTTGGGCTGCTGTGCGCGACGTCACGGATAAGATTCTCACTCACTGTGCAAAAGTCTGATCGTAGATGAATGAAAAAAAAAAAGAAACACTTCTTGCTGTGTGTTAGGCTGAGGTTAACATATCCTTGTGAAAATTAAAGTGAAATTCTGCCACTGCGTTTTCAGTAACCCAGTGAAAATTCATGTGATGTAAAACCCAACAACTTAATAATATATAATATTATCTGGCACAGTTACCTTGCTGCATTTGACACCTATAACGTGTTTTCGTACCTATATTACTCCTTTAGGCCTGATACACAAACTTCTAATGCGCATTGTCACTTCATAAGGATCGAGCCGTAAAAGTACAAAATAGATAAACGAAAATCTCCGCTGTTTCCACTAACATGTATCAGGTATCAGATAATACGAGTTATAGCCGTGGTGAAGCGTATATGCAGATTCTGCAACGCTACAACATGCTTATAGCTCACGCGTAGTCGTATATAACACCCGAAGATCATGCAGTTTTATTTTTCTGCACGCCGCACATACGCCGAGATGTACCCACTCACAGATGATCGCGTCAAATGCATTTTTACCTTGACTAAAATGTCAGATCGTAAAGTTCCATCGACAACCGGTTACTGCAACCGGCCCACAACGATTACCAGTGTTTTCGCCAACAGGACACATCGCGTTATTAACACTGCACACACCACGCACAATATTCCCAGTTTCACCGTCCGTAAAGGTGAACCAATATTGTCGATGCCTTTCAACGCACACTACACGCCACAGTCAACACTGCACATTTTCGAAGACGATGCCGCTCTTCCTCGCACAGGCCGCCATGTGTGTTCACTTCTCCGAGATAAACAGCTAGCCAGCGTGGCAAATATTTCATCACGCACTTTACCACACACCTAGATGTTCTCTGACACATACCGCAGATAATGTTGCCACTGTGAGATGTAGATTAAGCTTTCAAAAAGAAAAAAAAAAAACTTGCCCCAAGCACAGAGCGACTGCACCCCACTCAGCCACCGGCGGGAGTGTTTTGCCAACCGCCGCATTGCACATGCACCGGTGACGTCACGCTGTGACGTACCCCGGAAGAGGTCTATTACAAGCTTTGCCGCTTCAAAAGTTCAGGCAACATCCATTCAAAGTAAAATTGCTCAAGTGTTGGTATAGCTTCTAGCAGGAAGGCATCATCCCTAGCAACAGGGATGATCGCGCTTTGTTTGCCCGAATATACAAAAAAATAGCAGAGCTTTGCATTTATCAGGTACATCAAAATCTGGACCTGCGTGTAATCCCTGTGTGACTTCTTCAGTGCGGCATTTCCATGAATATGATGCACATATTGCTACGTACCAGTGGCATCGTGGTCATCACACCTGATGGCCTATACCAATTCAAGGTCATGCCCTTCGGCCTCTGTAACGCTCCAGCCACCTTTGAACGAATGATGGACTCTCTGCTCAGAGGCTTTAAATGGTCCACCTGTTTGTGCTACTTGGACGACGTCGTTGTTTTTTCACCTACATTTGAGGCTCATATAGAGCGCCTGTCAGCCGTCTTAGATATCTTCCGTCGCGCTGGCCTGCAGCTGAACTCGTCCAAGTGTCACTTTGGCCGTCACCAAATTACAGTACTTGGCCATTTAGTAGACGCTAACGGCGTACAACCAGACCCAGCCAAAATTAGCGCAGTCAAAAACTTTCCTGTACCACGATCTGCAAAGGATGTTCGCAGCTTTCTCGGACTATGCTCTTACTTCCGACGCTTTGTGAAAAATTTTGCAGACATAGCGAGACCCCTTACGCAGCTCCTCAAACAAGACGTCCCGTTTTCATGGAGCTCAGAAGAGGCCTCTGCGTTCTCCAATCTCATCGCGCTCCTCACTACTCCTCCGATTTTGGCCCACTTTGACCCTGCTGCCCCTACTGAGATCCGTACGGATGCAAGTGGCCATGGCATCGGCGCAGTGCTAGCTCAACGCCAACGTGGCCATGACTGCGTTATTGCATACGCCAGCCGCCTGCTATCAGCCCCTGAACGCAATTATTCCATAACAGAGCGCGAGTGCTTGGCTCTCGTTTGGGCGGTCGCGAAATTCAGGCCATACCTCTATGGACGCCCATTTTCGGTAGTTACCGACCACCACGCGCTCTGCTGGCTGAACTCCCTCAAAGATCCCTCAGGGCGCCTTGGTCGCTGGCTTTGCGTCTGCAGGAATTTTCTTACTCGGTCGTGCACAAATCTGGTCGCTTGCACCAGGACGCCGATTGCCTCTCCCGGTACCCTGTCGACGATCCTGATGACAGTGAAGCCAACACGGTGCCCTCCATCTTCTCCGTGTCCGCCTTCATTCACATTGGGGAAGAACAGAAACGGGACCCACTGCTGCTTGACATCATCAGCCGCGCGGAATCTTCCCCAAACGACGCCTCCGTCCGTCGCTTTGTACTTCAAGAGGGCGTCCTATACCGCCGCAATTTCCGACCTGACGGGCCTGACCTTCTTCTTGTCGTGCCTAAGCATTTACGGCGCAGTGTCCTCGCTGAACTTCACGATGCGCCCACAGCTGGACACCTTGGCGTATCTCGTACGTATGAGCGCGTACGGCGACGTTTCTTCTGGCCAGGCCTTGCTCGCTCGGTACGCCGATACGTCGCTGCGTGTGAGTTATGTCAACGTCGCAAAACACCGTCGCTGCTACCTGCTGGCCATCTTCAACCAGTAGACATACCCACGGAACCGTTTCACCGCGTTGGGTTAGACCTGCTTGGTCCTTTTCCCGCATCAACATTGGGAAACAAGTGGATAGCAGTGGCTACTGATTATGCTACGCGCTACGCTATTACGCGAGCTCTACCAACGAGTTGTGCAACCGACGTTGCTGACTTCCTGTTACGGGACGTTATACTGGTTCACGGTGCCCCAAGACAACTGCTCACCGACCGTGGCCGTTCGTTTCTCTCTCAAGTAATCGCCGACATCCTGCGTTCATGTTCCACGCAGCACAAAGTGACCACTGCTTACCACCCTCAAACCAACGGCCTCGCGGAACGGTTCAATCGCACGCTTACGGACATGCTCGCTATGTATGTGTCGCCGGACCACCGAGACTGGGATATTTCCCTACCCTACGCAACTTTCGCGTATAACTCCTCGCGCCACGACACAGCAGGCTTTTCACCTTTCTACCTATTGTACGGAAGAGAGCCGACATTACCACTGGACACCATCATTTCATCGAGTACCTCGTCCACCAGCGAGTATGCTCATGACGCTATCGCGCGAGCCGATCATGCCCGTCAGCTCGCTCGCGCTCGCCTGACGACGTCGCAGAGCAACCAACGACGTCGGTACGATGCCTCACATCGAGACGCACATTTCGTTCCCGGTACCCTTGTGCTACTCTGGTCCCCTAATCGTCGAGTGGGCCTATCTGAAAAACTTTTGTCACGTTACACGGGATCTTACCGTATAGTGCGTCAAGTAACACCTGTCACCTATGAGATTGGCCCCATCTGTCCCTCGTCATCTGTCGTTCGGTCCAGTGATGTTGTTCACGTCTCACGGCTCAAGCCCTACAACACGGCTTCTGAAAACGACCTTTAAAGCTCCGGGACGGTGCTTCCGCCGCCGGGGGTCATGCTACGTACCAGTGGCATCGTGGTCCACAAGACGAAGGAAAGGACGACAATAAGATAGACTGGCGCGAGCTGTTCCTATCAGCAGCGCTGCTCGGTGAACCACTTGCAAATACATCTGTTGCTAGTCCTTCGAGTCTCTGTTTATATTCCCCGTAACAATATTCCACAATGCTGTTCCCCAAATCATCAAAAATCCCCTTGTCCTTGCATCGGTAAGGGCACTTGATCTCCAGCAAACACGTCTCGCCGGAGAGGGAAAAGATTCCGTCGGGGCTTCCACAAAGCCATGGCTGTTGCGGATGAAGGAACAGGCCCACCTGAAATGTTGAATTTCGCTCAATCATGAACTTCAAAGATTTCCATTGTTTTAGAAAATGTGGAACTGGCACTTACATAAAAAATTTGGAATTATTCAATTGGACAACTAAATACTAGAACCACTGTAGTAGAACAAGCACAGTTTCAAAGCTCAATACAAAAAATTAATTTCTACATTTTCTCATTGTGAACAGGTTAGTAAAATAAAGTGAACTTTGAGAGGGTGACACAGTCATGAAAATATTTTTCGAGCAGATATATTTCGCCACAATACTCAATGTGGCAAAATAAAAAGGGGCAAATGTTAACAGGAAAATATGTGACGTGCATGCACCAAGGCTGGGACACTTGTCGCAGAATGACTCAAATGTTATGTTAATATTTTTTTGTATTGCAAGGTAGGCTGTACATAGCACTCAAAATGAAACGTAAGTGAACTGCTTACCTCTGTCACTGTCACACCATGCTGCTGCTCAAAGTCCTTCCTAGCCACCGGCTCCATACGTATTCCTATAAAACACATATAAGTAATTCATACTGCTTAGATCCAAGAATCTTGAGACTTACCATACATCGTAGCCTCAGACGAAAAAAAACTGGACTTCAGAATGCTGTGCAGTACATCTTTGGGGCCTCTGCGGGTGCGTAAGATGGTATGCGCTCCAGTGCTGCTAATTCGCACCTTTCGTTCCTTGTACCACCTGCATAGATACATAGACAATATAAACATGATAAAAACAACGCTGTCAGCAGTACACCTATGCCATGCTTTCAGAACCGTTGTTACCTCGGACAACTTGACTGGCCAGCAGTCAGAATGCAAAGCTCGTGAACCGACTCGCATGCCACCGACGTTCTGTAGAAAGCTCTTTCCTCGGGAGTAGGGTCATTCAGGTGGTCTCGTGGGGCCATGGTTAGCTTGGGGAAAGTACCCGACAGCTGCAACATGTGAAGTGGTTTGTGAGGCAGCGGAACCAGGGCGCTGAGCTTTTCACGCAGCAGTGATCTCCTGGCCTCTTCAGAAATGCCACGAATAACTTCATCATGCCTAATTTCCTCCTCACTCCTCTCCATCTCCTTAATAACCGCAGTCAAAGGCGATTCAATGCCCCAAAGTGCTTGATGATGTATGATGGTGGTTGTTCTGCAGGCTGCTTGTTTCCCACAAAGGGACTGCTGTTGTCTGCAAACAGGGGGTCAGGAAACAGCACAGGGCATTACAATGATATACAGGAAGACTGTTCTTGACTTTGTGCAGGAGTAGATTTAGAGAGAAGCAAAAGGGAAAAGACTGCTTTGTTTTTCATCTCGATTGCACAGTAAAAATGATGAGAGCTTGCTTCATAAGTGACCAGCCTTTCGTTTAAGCAAAAAAAATTTTGAAGGCATGGTTTAATTCCAATTTTCTAGACAAAAAAGGCCTATATACTGTGTGTAAGTAGTAATGAACACGGCGTGCGGTTATGCATTAGCGAAAGATTTAGATATTTCTCCTCATGTGTAGACTGCCGACAAATAAAAATTCTGAGCATGTACAAAACAAACTACGTTAAAATGACGAAACATTATAAAGAAAGCCCTTATAACAGCAAGCGTAAGTACCCTACCTCCAAAAAGCTCTCGCAGTGGCACTTTGTCGTCGTGCTGGGGCTTCCTCGATGGCTTTCCCCACGTCTGCGGGCAGCTCGTACACGAAGAGTCCTCGTGTAGATTTACGTAGAGTGCCACCGCTGCGCAGTGTTTACAGTTGCCCAGGGCGCCGTAACGGCACGTACAATTGCCGCTGAGAATTTCTCGGGGCGTGATCGACAACTTTGCATGAAAAAAAAAAAAAGAAACGACGCAAAAAGAGAAAAAGTGAGAGATGATCATCAGGCATGACACATGCTGGAACAACAACACTCGTATGCATCGCGAGCGGCTGTCAACATGAGCGTGGCAATGCCTGTCTTACGCGAGGTGCAAGTTCACTTATAAGTAGAACAGTAGATATAAAGGGACGGACGGAGACACACGTCACTGGTTATACGTAGAAAAATAACCCCAAAGAGATTCAACGAAGGCACGTGTCGCTGCTTTATTCTGTTCTCGCTTATCTTTACCAACCCAGCAAATATTAGGCAAGCTCTTAGTAATAAAACAAGTGACAGCTGATCGAGAAACGTATACGGTCGTATTTGTGCGCTTAAGTGGGATAAGATAATTATTTTTCAACTTACTTGTAGTTCAACGTCGTAAGCATGCTTGCTTTGCTGTGACAAGCACTTCGCTGCGATGTCGGTGTTCACTTCTTTAACACCATACACATGGTCGTTGTCGTACAGTGCGCGTCCCTTTTCAAGCGTCGGTGGTCGAAAATGGGCATCGATGTTTTCAATCGCCTTAAAACCGCAATACAAAACCAGCGACATGCTTCAAACAGCACGACAAACACACGCCATGCACGGTAGAAATGGCTCGTTGGCCGCCTCGACGCTACGCGGAATCGACACCGTGGCGCTGATGGCTGGGCCGATCGCAGCGCCACCTAACCACTGTCGGTTGCCTATTCATGTCATAGAAATGTGGCCTTTCACCATACGCACGCACGTAGCGCTTGCCCAAACAGCATCGTCCTTGACCACCTGCTCGGTCCCGCAAAGGTGGTCGATCAACCGCTCTCCTCTGGTGAGATTTACACCGTGAAAACGTTTTTTCCATCTTTTCCACCTTTCTAAACCTTCAGAGCAAGCGACAAGTGAAGCTGCACGTGCAAGGCGAGCAGAGAACAGCGCGTGCAGGGTGCGTGAACGTGCTGAGACAGCGCAGTCAAAAGGCAGGTGCGGGGAGAGCAGCGACCGGTTTTTGCAAGAAAGGCGGCGAAACGCGCGCGACGCAGCGTCCCCTGGCCGAGCTTGGGAGGCCTGGCCGGGTAGACTGCACGTGCGCACGCTTCTTTCCTTAGCGAGCGCGCACGTGCAGTCTAGCCCGGCCGTGCCGTAACTAGCTAAAAAAGGAACAAGAAAACACTGCATTTGAAGCACAACACTCGACTTCGCCATTTTTTTTCGCAAATGTATCGCATTTTAACTTTAGAAAATTTCGGGAAGTAATCAAAACCATTTTCTCCTGTCCCCTCCTGGCAGCTAAACTCTTAAAAAACAAAGGCCGGCAACATCACTAACCTAATACTAACCGTTTACTAGTCACAAAAGCACTACCGTCTTGGCAATGGAAGATAATAAAATGCGGGTTAGTGAAATTCACTACCGGGCTAGCAAGTGAATAGTAATAACTCGAACGATTAGCCCATTCTAAGTTCTTCGTACGCATAGGTCGGCAAAAAATGTGGAGCTCACTCAGACTCACTCACTAAACATATCTTACCCTTAGGGCTCACTCGGACTCAGACTCACCAAAATATAATTCATTCGAACTCACTCAGACTCAGGCTCACGGCTCGATCTGAGTCTGAGTGAGTCTGAGTGAGTCGACTCATGAGTCCGCTAGCCTATAATTAGCCTTTTTCTAGCATAATGTCAATGCTCTTTAACGCCAATATCTCGCATAATCGGTGCGCTACTTAGCATCTTTTGATTTCGTACCTTCAAATACGAGTTATCTGAGTTTGTAGTTCAATAAGGACCTTTTTATTGAATGAGATGACTAAAACACGAGATATTTTTATCAGTAACTTCCCGTGAAAAAGTTTGGGGGAGAGGTCAAGGCGACTCCTCCCCCTCTCCCTCCTCAACTCACGCATCTGATCAATAAATATTGAGCTGACCTATGAACGGTAGCGCGTTGAAGTATGTGGGACTATACGTGAGTATAAACGTGAGACGACATAAGGCTGATAGCAATGCTGAAGTTGAGTAGACAGGACCATAGGTCGGCAAAAAATGTGGAGCTCACTCAGACTCACTCATGCAATATATTTTGTCCTTTGGGCTCACTCGGACTCAGACTCGCCAAAATTTTTTTCTACCGGACTCACTCGGACTCAGACTCACCAAATTTTTCCCGACCGAACTCACTCGGACTCAGACTCACAAAAACTCTACTCACCCGGAGTCACTGAGACTCAGACTCACGTCTCGATATGAGTCTGAGTGAGTCTGAGTGAGTCGACTCATGAGTGAGTTTGCCGACCTATGTTCGTACGGCACAGCCATGGAATTTAGACTACGACTGATCGGAACGGCCTGCCCCGCGACATTGCCGAAATCACCCGTTCAACAACGTTTACAATAAAACTAAGATCTAGCACCACTTAATAAATGTATGGAGCCACGAATTTGAAGAACTTTGTAAACCCCACTTCTCATGTAATACCTCAAATGTGACGTTTGTAAGGAAAATAAAGTGAAGTAAAGTGATGTGAAGGGATGATCAATATTTGATACCTGATAAACGCAAAATATGGCTTTCACTTCATTAAAACCTTGCTAGGTGACACACAAAGGACAGCGCCATACATTTTACCCGCAGCATTTCATACGCAAGGATTAATAATAACAAAATTTTGAAAAACTTACGCATTGGTCGCCGCAGTAGGCACCCAGGAAACCGGATAAAAAGCTGGTCACCGGCGGTTCAATCTTCCAAGTGCTAGTAGGCCGGAGTAACGGTCCTTCCATGGGTGCCCGAAGACCACTATGGAGATTGGGCGGAGACGAAAAATGGGACTTCGGAGCTGACACTCTACAGTGGCACCTGAGAGTCCTCACTGAGAGTACCCTCTGACAGTATTGCGCTGCTGCTTAAATACTGGTCCAAGGCAGGTGCCGCCGAGCAAGCTTGCGAGAGCAATTGAGCGTGTCGAATCAGTCCATTCAACAAAATTCAGCAGGCATTCGTCAATTCCCCCTCGGTGCATGTATAACCGTGTACTTGGGAGGACCTTTTTGCAAGTGTGCGGGGTATAATCGAGCGCGACTCCGAAAGCTCCGTTTGACCGTCCTTAGGCTGCGGAGATAGAAAGGGCATTTTCTGGCAACACGACCGGCCAGAAACGTTTCCGAGAAAAAAAAGAGAAAAAACAGGTGGTAGGACCATTAGATCGCAGAAGTCTTCTTCATTCTTAAAGTGGATAAGTAAGTTGCCCAGCGGTCGTTAACTTCAGATAAAGTAGGGATGGATTATCTTGGTGCTTACTAAATGACCGCCACGTGTAAGGGCTAGCCACGAGAGGTCAAAAGCGTTTTTTTTTTTCATGTGCTCTGGGATGAATAAAAAATGTCAGTTGCCAGTTAGCGCCGGTGCCGTCGCCTCGTCTTCGGGCTCCCCGTTTCTTGTGCACATTTTTTCTTCCAATGATACCAAGAAGCCCAACATTCCAGTCTCCTCAAAAAAAAAGGCAATGGGGAGGAGGGGGCGGGGTAACAAAGGGAGGCTTACTCCGAAACTACGTTCAAGGAATACTAGAGCTCGCCGTTGTGGGAATACTCATTTATCGAGCAGGTGGCCTGCCCTTCCCTCTTTCACCCTCCTCTTACCAACAACACTGACACGTGTTCCCCAATGTTTAGCGGAAATATGCGTTTTCTTCATCATCAAACCAATACTGTTCATTCATTAAGTGGCAGCGCCAACCCAAGACAATGAACGAGAATGGAATGCAAGGGACCAGACAAGCGCCGACTCGTTGCTCAGTTTACTGCGGAAAGGCAGTTACATGAATATGCAAACTCTAGTAGCGCACGTGAGCAAGGCCATACAAAGAAAAGGTATCACATTGTACAACCAATTTGCAAAATAAAGTATTTTGTCTACAAAACCACAAAATAATCACGTGACACTGCCACAGGAAAATTCTTCGTTAGTAAGCTTTACGGCTCGCTTACGCAGTTATCTGAACGTCTCCTGATATGTAAGGCATCTGTTATATTACGTGCAATTTTGTTTCTGTAAGCAAAGAACATCTTTGAATCAGGCCAAACTGGCTCACAAATTTGACACTCTTTTGCAATGATCAGCTAAGTGTGAGTAATTAATTATTTTTGCCTGGTGGTTGTCCATGCTGTTTCAACCGGCTGTTATTATACCAGCCGGTCTAAACGATGTAAACATTATCGTAAGTTGGTGGCTACATGTAAACTACATCCAGCTGAATATCTTTTGTTTTAAGACGCACAATTTTCGTTGTTTCTTTTGTCGTTTTTTTATCGCCCGCACGGCAGATTCGTTTAAAGGTATCGGGGGCATTAAAAACATTAAAGGTATCGGGGGCATTAATGCCGAAACGGCTGCTTGCGTCCGTGGAAAAAGCGATGTATACATAAGGCAGAGCAGTGATGCGTTTACGTTGCGGCTTGCGTGTCGTTTCTTACACTATTGTGCTGTGGTGCAACAGGTTTCATTATCTCAATTATTCTTTAAGCCACTCACAAGTAATGTTTCCGCTAATCAAGCCGCTTTGAGTGGGTTAATTTGACGTGAAAATGCTAGATGCATTTTATAAGGGCACGATTTTTAACAAAGAACAAAAAATATAATTGCAGCACGAGGCTCCAATTACGTTTTTTATACTTTTATAATGGCCTGAGTTATGTTTAAGAAGTGATTTTATTGGTGTTAATTCATATGAGCAACAACGGTGTTTGGAGGTTAGCTGTGGTGACAAGTAAAGGAGATGTAATTCTTTATGCTGTGCAAGTTCATTTGCGAAACTAAAGTCGATGCCATTATCGCGGAACACTTTTAACGCATCAAGAACAATGCACCCTCGTACAGCTTTGACATAAATAATCAAATAATCATCTAAAAACCGAAAAACGTTTTAAGTAAACCATTTCCAATCTTTCTGTAAACTCTGGCCAAGCAAATAGCCCTGAACATTGAGGCAACGTCGAGCCAGTACATAACCCATAATTCTGCACATACGTGGCGCTTTCGTATCTGATAAATATATATTTTACATCGGAAGCTACAATTTCAAACAATGTTTTAGCAGATCTTGTGCCATTATTTCCGAACTTGTCTTTATCATTATCATCACAGATACTCAATATGCAGCTGTTAGCTAGTGTGAAGAATCGAGTAGTAGAAGTGCATGTATAGTGAAACACCACAACCCACTGGATTTTTTTCTCTGAAATGCCTGACGACCACTTCAGAATTCGGTATGACAAGTGGGTCGCAGATCTTTAGCCTCGAAAGCTGATTCTGAATAAAGCGTGCTATATGTTGTCGCCACGTGGTTCTTTTGTCGCCCCGTGGTTCTTTGAGTAAAAGTGGCTCTAAATGGCCTTGTTTTTGCGCTTTTTGCAAGAAAATTACACTTCAAGTTCAATATGAATGTTTTCATTGGTTTATGGGGTTTAACTTCCGAAAGCGACTCAAGGTATGAGAGATGCCTTAGTGGAGAGCTTCGGATAATTTCGACCGCCTGGAGCTCTTTAATATGTGCAGAAATCGCACAGTATACGGGTCTCTAGCTGTTTAATTGCCTCCATAGAAATGCGAGCCCGGCCGTGGTTGAATCTGCGTCGTTCGGGTTAGTAGCCTTCCACCATAACCATTAAGCCATTGCGGCGGCTCTTCAAGGTGCATATTTCTTGTTTTCTTAACCGAAGAATACAGACGTTCTGAAGTGATCAACTTAAGTAATTCCACAGCGTGATGCTTAACCTTCTGCAGTCTGTCGTCTATTTTCCCTTTTTTTTTATTGGCATCACCATGGTTTATACAAAACATGTCATGCGACATTAATGCACAAAGCCGCCTTCTTTTTACTAGCAGTGATAATACGCCTAGAAGCGAGATCAACCTTTCGGGGCGTTGTCCATCGTCACCCCAGCTATCGCAAAATGCATCTAGCATTTTCACGTTAAATTAACAGATTCAAATAGGCTGGATTGATAAGATAATAAAACTGCTGAACCAGAGCACTCTAGTGTAAGAAGCGATACGCAACGTAAGCGCGTCACTGTTCGCCTCATATACAGTCGGCGTCAAAAGTTTAGAGACGACTAAGTCTGCATCTGACAAAACTTTGAATTTAGTGATTTGTGAGTGTATTCGGTTCGAAATACACAGTACATGTTGTTAGCACATTTTTAACACTGCGGAAATCTAAATTCAACGGTGCCTGCCAAAGCAATCGGAATATTCAGCTTTTACATATGTTTCATGGTCCACAAACTTTGACGCTGGCTGCACATGTATACATCTCATTTTCCACGGAGTTAAGCACGCAAGCAGCCGTTTCGGCATTAACGTTTGTTTTTAATGCCCCCGATACCTTTAAACGAATCTGCCGTGCGGGCGATAAAAAAACGACAAAAGAAACAACGAAAATTGTGCGTCTTAAAACAAAAGATATTCAGCTGGATGTAGTTTACATGTAGCCACCAACTTACGATAATGTTTACATCGTTTAGACCGGCTGGTATAATAACAGCCGGTTGAAACAGCATGCACAACCACCAGGCAAAAATAATTAATTACTCACACTTAGCTGATCATTGCAAAAGAGTGTCAAATTTGTGAGCCAGTTTGGCCTGATTCAAGATGTTCTTTGCTTACAGAAACAAAATTGCACGTAATATAACAGATGCCTTACATATCAGGAGACGTTCAGATAACTGCGTAAGCGAGCCGTAAAGCTTACTAATGAAGAATTTTCCTGTGGCAGTGTCACGTGATTATTTTGTGGTTTTTGTAGACAAAATACTTTATTTTGCAAATTGGTTGTACAATGTGATACCTTTTCTTTGTATGGCCTTGCTCACGTGCGCTACTAGAGTTTGCATATTCATGTAACTGCCTTTCCGCATAAACTGAGCAACGAGTCGGCGCTTGTCTGGTCCCTTGCATTCCATTCTCGTTCATTGTCTTGGGTTGGCGCTGCCACTTAATGAATGAACAGTATTGGTTTGATGAAGAAGAAAACGCATATTTCCGCTAAACATTGGGGAACACGTATCAGTGTTGTTGGTAAGAGGAGGGTGAAATAGGGAAGGGCAGGCCACCTGCTCGATAAATGAGTATTCCCACAACGGCGAGCTCTAGTATTCCTTGAACGTAGTTTCGGAGTAAGCCTCCCTTTGTTACCCCGCCCCCTCCTCCGCATTGCCTTTTTTTCTGGCCGGTCGTGTTGCCAGAAAATGCCCTTTCTATCTCCGCAGCCTAAGGACGGTCAAACGGAGCTTTCGGAGTCGCGCTCGATTATACCCCGCGCACGTGCTCTCGGAGGCTTGCTCGGTACTTCGGCGAATATAATTCACAGCACCACTGCCTGCCTTCCTTCTTTTTTTTTTTTTTGGACCAGCCGCTGAAGGTTGACTAAAAGGTAACTTGTTCTGCACGCTTTGTGGGACCACGGCCGGGCTAGACTGCACGTGCGCGCTCAAGCGCGCACGTGCAGTCTAGCCCGGCCGTGGTGGGACGAAATATGCCAGTTTGAATGACACAGAACAGACTCCTGTCTCTGAGAAAAAGATGGGAGAATTTGAAGACCCCTCGCTTTGCTGAAGAGCTGATGGCCCTGGGAGTGGGAGGAAACTTTAGCTCGCTTCCATAAAGGCAGCAGTTGCTTTAGCAAAATAGTTGAGGCTTGTGCTCGTCGGTGCCTATTTGAAAGATGCAGGACGCAGAAGAAATCTTTTCTAGAAAGCCTGTTTCGCTCTTAACAAAAGCGCTGGGCTGTGTGAGGGGTGCTTCCCTAGTCTCGGATTGGGATGGACACAGCGACCACCTGAAAAAATTCTACGTTCTGAAAAATGGCCTTCGGTGGGGTGAAAAGCGGGGGGGGGGGGGGGTTGGGGTTGGCTTATAGCTTTGGGGGGGGGGCGATCGCCCAATCGCCCCCCCCCCCTGGATCCGCCACTGTTTTAACCATGAACCTATCCAGAAACCTTTTCTGGGGGCTCTGACCTCCATTTATCTTTGTTTTTTCATGTGTTTGTACGCACGCGCGTACAATACACATACAAAATGTAATAATTTTGGGGCGGTGGTAGTGGGGGAGGGGAGGACAGGGGGATTGAACCCCCCTAAACCTCCTGCTGGCTTCGCTACTGAAGTTGTCGCTGGAAAAGTGCGTTTTCTTCCTCTTTGGCCCGTGGCACCTTGGCTCCTCCACATATAATGACCGCAGTGAAAAGTCAGATAGGCAAAAGCGTGGCCCACGGTCTCGTTGCCGAAGGGTCGCGATCACGACGCTCTTTAGCATCTCATTATGCATTTCAAGCTCCAAGAATGCGGCGAGCTTTCATGGGCAGACGCCGGGATGAATTGACAATTTGAAAAATATTTTAGGTATAAGCTTTTCTGCCTCCCCCCCCCCCCCCAAGGTTCCTTTCTTATTTTCTTTTTCAAACCAGAAACTCGTTCAAGCTTCACAGACTGCTTTTTTCAGTCCAAGTGCATTCCCTCCTTCACATTTTTTTTGTGTGTATTGGTACTTTCCCAATGACATGTTCCCCGATGAGCGTGCATAGCATGGGGGATGACTATGAGGCGTGACGTTCCCGAAGTAATTTTTGAAAAGACTTCGAGGCATAAGCGTGCGCAGGGTTCCCCTTCAGGGGGGGCGAAGGTTCGTCGCAGCGCCCCCCCTCCCTATTATGTCAATGTATGCGGCTGCATTTGCGCCCCTCTTCTCGCCCCCCCTACAATGTATAGGGCTGACCTTGCGCCCCCCCTTCTCGCCCCCTTGCCCCCTCCTGCGCACGCCTATGCTTCGAGGTATGGGCGTCTTCACTGAAAGTACGGTCCCGCGCTCACCGTTGCTCAACAAATTAATGTTTGCATTCCTAGTCTGCAGACAAAGTCGACTTCTCGGAAGTGCTTGCTGCAAACACGTGCGCGGGACTTCGGTTCATTCCCTTTCTAAGCTTTATGAGCCGTGCATCATGATGTTCGTTATCCTTGAGGTAAAACCGTAAATGTGAGATTGCACCCTGCTCTTTTGCATGCGAGGCGCATGAATTGTGGCACACAGCACTAGAGCACCCACTGAAAGCATTGGCCATGCTTTCCAAGCTCTTGTTCTTGCTAGATGCAAGTGCACATGACCTGGTTGTGAAACGAGGCTGACTGAAGCGAAGTGGGAAACTCAAAGAAAAAAACGCGCTCCGGCCACCGTCTTCCCTTCGTCAGAGCAAGGTTCCGTGAAGCAAGGTGGCATCACGTGAGCCAACTTAGCACATGACAACGACTGCAGCGCCCTCCAGTGGTGGGCCTAATGCACAATAACACTACATAGACACAGGAAGCGGAACTGTAATGGCAAGTTATCATATTAACGATCACACTCATGCCATTCTTACGGTGAACTGAGTTTTAACAAGGGAGAAAACAGCGAAAATGTGCTAACGCCCCTCCAAGTCTCTCGTAGTAGTCATAAATGAAGTCCGGTCGCGATTCATGGAGAGCTATTCATCGTGATACCCTCCTCATTCGTTTTTATTTTGCTTTTGCCGGTGAGCACGGTGGTAATAAGAGCAGCCAGGTGTAGTCTGACCCCAATGATGTTGACGTCGTTTATACGAGCGAGCTTCGCAGCGTTTTTGCGTCGGATTTCACACGTGTTCTGCTGCCGTCCCACAGAGAACTGTGGGGCTTCGATGGTTTCGACCCCACGGTACTGGTCCCCTCCCACCTGCATGCTCTTCAGATGCGTGCCGCATTCCACAGGCGGATTGAGTGGCCCGGCATGACCGTGCTCCCACTGATCTGCCGCGCCTCTCCCCACTGCTCGGCGCCTTTGTTCCTCTTCTCCCAGCCATTAACAAAAAAGCAAAAATGAAACACGCGTGTGCACAAACAGTACGTATTCGGCAATCGGACGCCTCGCATGCCATCAACAAAAACGAGACTTCGCTTTCCGTCGGTTGCTGCCAGACGTCGTACGCAGAAGGAACTGCCGCGAGAGCAAGGGGGGGGGGGGTAATAATTTCAGACTCACTGAAATGCAATCCTGCTTCTATGGTGAGATCTTCGCTGCGAGGTTCAAAGTCAGCAACCCCATCCATCGCGGCAAGCACCACACCATGCAGCGGTTTCGCGTTTGATGCTTCACTCTAACGCGTTGTGCTGGCAAGACATGGCATCAGCGTCATCTGGTCGATATAGACTCCGGATGAGGCACAAAACACAGAAAATAGGCCGAAGGTGCTGTGAGCGAACTAGACACAGAGTACTATCTGTTCTACCGGCAGCCGAGAAGATTGGAGAAAATAATTTCACCTGGCAGTCGCGCCATATTGGAACTCGAAAACCGTGTTCTTATTCGCGATAATTTTCCCTACAAAGCATCGTTGTATGTTGTTAAGGTATGTATGTTGGTAGTGTATATATATATATATATATATATATATATATATATATATATATATATATATATATATATATATATATATATATATATATGTATGTGTGTGTGTGTGTGTGTGTGTGTGTGTGTGTGTGTGTGCGTGGGCGCCTGTGTGTGTGTACACAGACGAAGCGATATAAGGCCACAGAGGTCGCCCCCACACATCAATTATATTCCGGAGCCCCTGGGGCCATCAAAGTTCAAGTGGACAAGTAGCCATCAAAGAAGGGATTTGGTTGGACCCATGAGAGACGTACTTGCCGGCGTCTCGAGTGGATATCAAATGGAAGAATTAAATCCCTCCTGCGTAGTGCATGTTGCCGCTTTGAGATTTCCAAAGAGCGGCCACTGGTAATTTCTGCTGAATGATGACATTTGGACCGGATTCGCCGGAGAAACTTCACTGATCGCACCGAAGAGCGTTTCGGGTTTGAGTCCGTTTTGTTGAAGATAATAATCGAGACGAAAATGGACAAAAGTGTAATCTTGTATACCTTATTTTTGCGCTTATATTTGCTTTCAACACAAAAACCGTGATTTAATTGGCGCTTCGTAACAGCACTTTCAGTATGCAACACCCAATTCTTGCTGTGGGAGCAAGGCCCGGCTCATCTCATGACAGGCAGCCGGAAAGGTTGCCCGAAGACATTATATATGATTTCGCTCTCTACAGTGCCAAATATGGAGCTTGTTCATTGGTATAGAGTCAACTTGTCCAGGTGCTATAATGCTGGCAAGAGTGGGAAGCGAGTGCTCCGCGAAACCTGTTTCTCCTCGCCGTATCCCCGCGCCACCCAGAGGGATGGAAGGGTGAGGGGGCTGATGCAAAATAATACTTGGCTATCCACGAACCATAGCTCGGCCTACTCACTCATGGGTACACTCACTCACACTCATTTGGAAGGCGTGATGTGAGTATGAATGAGCGAAGAGGTGTGAGTAGAGGTGACTATGAACGTGAGCGAATACTCATGAGTGTGAGTATGCGTGACTGTGTGAACGTGAGTGAGTACTCATGAGTGTGAGTAGGCGTATGAACGCGCGAGTGTAGTCATGAATGCAGCGGCGTAGGCAGAAATTTGTAAGATGTGGTCGAGTGTCATTTTGTGCTCTGTATTTCATGGCAGAAAAAAATTTCGGGGTGGGGGTGGAGGGGCACGTGCCTGGTGTGCCACCCCCGGGTTCCGGAAAAAACGTCCCCGGAAGAAATGTCCCCGCAATATACGTCCCCTGAATAAACGTCCCCGGAAAAAATGTCCCTAAAAATAATGTCCCCATTGGCGTCGTCGGAAAAAACGTCCCCAGACGGGACCATCGAACGTTGCGCCTTCCAGTCGCCAATTCGTTATTTTTCAAAGAAAAAAAAAAGGATATGCGCGAAAATTGCAGTTTACTGAAAGAATACAGACGCCATAATGACATATCAACTCGCCCCGCTTATCTATGTAAGTTTAATGTCAGATGCACATACAATCCGCATGTCAGAAACAGCGTTATCTAGCTTTTACACGCGCCTGAAACGACATAAAGGTGTTGGCGGTTCAGCGCCCATGCATTTAATCCGGAGGCAGCAGTCTCGTCGCACCAGCGCTCTCAAGGTAAGTGTACGCATTCGGTAGCTCATCCGATACTTGCCCTGTTGTTGACTTAGCAGCTTTCCTGCCCCTTGACGACTTACAAGATGGAATGACCGCATTGAAAGGTTTAATGCCAGAAGCTGGCCGAGAAGTACTAGAGTATTTTGACGAAACATATGTTTCGGGTACGTACAGCCGGGTACAGAGAGCTGACAACATAGTTCGTCTGCGGCGAACACCTCCCACTTATCCCCTGCTATGTGGAACGTCTACTCGGTCACTCTTGATGGAGGGCAAAGGACGAACAATCATGCGGAGGCCTGGAACAGAAGGCTGGGAAGCATCGTTAGCCACAGCCGCCTTACAGTGTGGAGGGCCATTGACGCCTTGCGCTCAGAAGCCACAGTGACGATGAAGATGGCCCAGTCTCGAGTCGGTGCACCCCCAAAGAAGAGGAGCAAATCAGCGGTCATGGCCGTGCAGCAGCGTGTTCATAACCTATGTGAGGACTATACTGCCGGGAAGACGAAAGTTGAAGATTTCCTGACGGCTATTGGACATACGATTCGGTTTTAATTTGATTTATTTTCGAGCATAATTTGGCCGAAAGTTTGAAAAGTGTCGAATAAAGAATGCAGTGTTTTGTCAAGCGAGTTCGCGCAAGATTGGTTTTTCGGTTAATTTTTCACCTGGGGACTTTTTTTCCTAGAGAGCAGTGCCAGAGGGGACGTTTCTTCCGGGGACGTTTATTCAGGGGACGTATCTTCCGGGGACATTTTTTCCGGGGACGTTTTTTCCTACACCCGCCACCCCCGCATACTCCATGAATGTGAGTATGAACGTGAGTGAGTACTCATGAGCGTGAGTTACAGTGAGTATGAACTTGAGTGATTATGAACTTGAATCAGTACCAATGAGCGTGAGTAGGCGCGAGCACAGGCGTGCGCACAGGGTGGGCAACGGGGACGCCCCCCCCCCTAATCACCCAAGTGGGGTGGGCGCAAAATCTGCCCTGTACATTGACCCTTCTAGTCACCTAAGAGGGGGGGGGGGGCAAAATCTGCCCCATACATTGACTTAGTGGGGTGGGAGGGGGGCGAGGCGTTGCGACGAACTTTCGCCCCCCCCCTGATGGGGAACCCTGCGCACGCCTATGGACGCCAGTATGAACGTGAGTTCAGATGAGTGTGAGTAGACACGAGCATGAACGGGAGTAATTAAATACTCACGTGTGAGTAAGGACTCTCGCGTGAGTACGAACGTGAGTGAGAATAGGCGTGTGCACGAGGGGGCTATCCCCCCCGCCCCCCTCCCCCCCCGTAATCACCTAGGAGGGGAGGGGCAGAAGGTCTGCCCCATGGTTTACTCACTTATGACCACGCAGGATTTCGACGATAATGGCGACGAAAGGCCCGTGATGTTGCATTCCAAGAACTGTTTATTTCCCACCTTCACTCCAGGAAAGCCAGGGACCGAAGGCAGGCTATTGTGAGAAGCACGTCATCGTTTCATTCAGGGAAGCCCAGCCCCCCCCCCCCCTTCATTTTCAAGGAGGAGCTTGGC
The DNA here is from genome assembly GCF_013339695.2 of Rhipicephalus sanguineus. Classification (NCBI taxonomy): domain Eukaryota; kingdom Metazoa; phylum Arthropoda; class Arachnida; order Ixodida; family Ixodidae; genus Rhipicephalus; species Rhipicephalus sanguineus. Next base: position 20,546 of record NW_023616232.1, read on the forward strand.
CTCCCCCCTCCCCCCCCCCCCCCCTCAACAGGTGAACTGTAACACTGCGGCACCCATTTGACAAGTGCTGGAGTTTATTTTTTTGGCAGTAGTGCTTTGTGCTGGGCAATTATACTCTGCGATTTTCCGAATAATGATTTAATCGCGATTATTTGGTTGATGGGTCGTCAACAAAACAGAAGAAAGCAGGTATCGTCGTACTGCTGAATGCAATTCACCGAGACACTGAACACCACGGGAAACGCCCCCAGAAACCCCGGGTCACACCACCCTGTCCAACAAAGCTTCGTGGCACAGCATACTGTTTCACGAGGCACTCGAGCGTGAAGTTACTTGCTCGTGAATCAGCACTGGTTCACTTTGGCCTCATTAGTTTACCACTCCATTTTCATTCTTTTAGTTGTGCGTTACAAGTCTGCTGTAATACATACATACATACATACATACATACATACGTACATACATACATACATCAAAAGCTCGGCCCTTCGACGCTCGTTAATTCGGAAAATGGGATGATGCAGACGTTTCTGCACACACACATATATATATATATATATATATATATATATATATTATATATATATATAAATTGGCTTGAGCGACGAACGTACGAAAACTTTTATTGTTCCAACGTTTCGGCCGGGGTCCGGCCTTCGTCAGGGAAGGCCGGGGTCCGGCCTTCGTCAGGGTATTCCCTGAGGAAGGCCGGACCCCGGCCGAAACGTTGGAACAATAAAAGTTTTCGTACGTTCGTCCGCTCAAGCCAATTTTTATTAATCACTGTATCCACTGAAACCACTCGCCTGATATATATATATATATATATATGTGACGCTATGAATGAAAGACGGGCCGTGGCTCATACGCCATACTTTTATTCTACTGCACGCGCACTTCTTCCTCGTCGGCTTCTCCTGCCATGGCTTCATACGTCACATGATTCCCCCTCCCCCCGAAAGAAGGCGTGAGTTACAAACAACAACGAAAAGCAAACAAACAGAATTAGAAGTGACAAATATCAAAATGCACAGATCGTTCCATGTCCCAGTGGAGTTCGGTAAACTCGCAAAAACTTCAGGGGAGAGTGCAGCACTGATACACACTGTGTGCATTCCGTTTGCGTGTTCGTTGACCGAAACTGACAGGACGACGTCGACGTTCTTGTGGAGTACAATTGATGGCTTTGTGCCTTTTTTGTCGCTTTCTGTGGTGCAGAAGATGTCTCTGGCGGTGTACGGGCAGATGCCTTACATCTTGAATTTTCCTTTGGCATAATGATCTTGTCTTCGGACGTCCTTCAATCCGTGAGTGAGCTTCCGATGAAGTTCTTATTCGTCGTTGCCTTTGTTGTAGTTTTGTTGTGTTGGATGATATTCCTGTTGTTGCCTTTGTTGGAATTCCTTATGTGTGCGGAAGTTTGCTGTGGCTC